>NC_058083.1:514339814-514639814 GCF_014858855.1 Bufo gargarizans
TTCAGAATAGAACATAAATCACGGAACAAAAGTTTAAACTGAGAAAATGTACTATTTTAAGGGAAAAATATGTTGAATCAGAATTTTATGGTGTCAACAAATCCCCCAAAAGTTGGGACAAGTAGCAATAAGAGGCTGGAAAAAGTAAATTTGAGCATAACGAAGAGCTGGAAGACCAATTAACACTAATTAGGTCAATTGGCAACATGATTGGGTATAAAAAGAGCTTCTCAGAGCGGCAGTGTCTCTCAGAAGCCAAGATGGGTAGAGGATCACCAATTCCCACAATGTTGCGCAGAAAGATAGTGGAGCAATATCAGAAAGGTGTTACCCAGCGAAAAATTGCAAAGACTTTGCATCTATCATCATCAACTGTGCATAACTTCATCCGAAGATTCAGAGAATCTGGAACAATCTCTGTGCGTAAGGGTCAAGGCCGTAAAACCATACTGGATGCCCGTGATCTCCGGGCCCTTAAACGACACTGCACCACAAACAGGAATGCTACTGTAAAGGAAATGACAGAAAGGGCTCAGGAATACTTCCAGAAGCCATTGTCAGTGAACACAATCCACCGTGCCATCCGCCGTTGCCAGCTGAAACTCTACAGTGCAAAGAAGAAGCCATTTCTAAGCAAGATCCCCAAGCTCAGGCGTTTTCACTGGGCCAGGGATCATTTAAAATGGAGTGTGGCAAAATGGAAGACTGTTCTGTGGTCAGACGAGTCACGATTCGAAGTTCTTTTTGGAAATCTGGGACGCCATGTCACCCGGACCAAAGAGGACAAGGACAACCCAAGTTGTTATCAACGCTCAGTTCAGAAGCCTGCATCTCTGATGGTATGGGGTTGCATGAGTGCGTGTGGCATGGGCAGCTTGCATGTCTGGAAAGGCACCATCAATGCAGAAAAATATATTCAGGTTCTAGAACAACATATGCTCCCATCCAGACGTCATCTCTTTCAGGGAAGACCTTGCATTTTTCAACAAGATAATGCCAGACCACATTCTGCATCAATCACAACATCATGGCTGCGTAGGAGAAGGATCCGGGTACTGAAATGGCCAGTCTGCAGTCCAGATCTTTCACCTATAGAGAACATTTGGCACATCATAAAGAGGAAGGTGCAACAAAGAAGGCCCAAGACGATTGAACAGTTAGAGGCCTGTATTAGACAAGAATGGGAGAGCATTCCTATTTCTAAACTTGAGAAACTGGTCTCCTCGGTCCCCAGACGTCTGTTGAGTGTTGTAAGAAGAAGGGGAGATGCCACACAGTGGTGAAAATGGCCTTGTCCCAACTTTTTTGGGATTTGTTGACACCATAAAATTCTGATTCAACATATTTTTCCCTTAAAATGGTACATTTTCTCAGTTTAAACTTTTGTTCCGTGATTTATGTTCTATTCTGAATAAAATATTAGAAGTTGGCACCTCCACATCATTGCATTCAGTTTTTATTCACGATTTGTATAGTGTCCCAACTTTTTTGGAATCCGGTTTGTACACAGACCCATTGAAATGAATGGCTCAGGATTCAGTGCGGGTGCTATGCGTTCACATCACGCATTGCACCCGCGCGGAAAACTCGCTTGCGTGAAAGTTGCCTAAGGAAGGAAGAGGCCCTTCCCAATAATTGCCTCCTCGGTCTGTACATGTAAATGTGCAATTATATAGATAGAAATAAAATATATTTATGATTAACATTTCTAAACTTTTCTAAATTCCTATGAAAGCTAATAAATTAATTACAAAGTATTAATAACAGACATTATTTTTTAAGCTGGAGTCGGTACTTTTCTACCGACTTCAACTCAACCCAAAACTAGCTTCAACTCTGACTCCACAGCCCTGCAATTGACCACAGGGGTTAAATGTCTGCCAACTGTGTTATCATCGATTCCAGACATTAACACTGGATGTCTACTGTTTAAAACAGCAGAAATCTGTTGGCAATGGGTCCTGCTGAATTTGCACGTGGGCACCATGTTTAAAGACCCGACTTCCACCATACATCTACGGCAGCAGTCGGGAAGGGGCTAACAAGCTCAGATTTATGAATCAAATGCTTTCTGCATTCTGAACAAGAATATGCCTTCTCCGCTGCATGAATTCTCTCATGCATGACAAGATATGATTTATCTTTAAAACATTTTCCACATTCTGAACATGAAAATGGCTGCTCACCTGTGTGAATTCTCTCATGTTTAACAAGATGTGATTTACGGTTAAAACATTTTCCACATTCTGAACATGAATATGGCTTCTCTCCTGTGTGAATTCTCTGATGTCTAACAAGATGTGATCTATCTGTAAAACATTTCTCACATTCTGAACATGAAAATGGCTTCTCCCCTGTGTGAGTTCTCTGATGTATAACAAGACCTGCTTTCTGTGAGAAACATTTCCCACATTCTAAACAAGAAAATGGCTTCTCCCCTGTGTGAATTCTCTCATGTATAACAAGTTGTGATTTATGGGTAAAATGTTTTTCACACTCAAAACATGAAAAAGCCTTCTCTCCTGTGTGAGTTCTTTGATGCAGAACTTTTCGTCTGTGACCTTTATTTTGCTTAATAGTCTGTGATAAATCAGAAGACTGGAATCCATCCAAAGAATCTGATGATAGATCTTTGCTGTGAAAGACTGAGGGTACATCTGACATAATGGCACGCTCTTCATTTGAATCTTCTGTGACACCACAATCGTCTGCTTTAAAATGTTTCCCTGAGTTCCTGGTACAGTCATCTGCCAAGAATAAATCTGATATCAACATATATTAATATTTTATGATATTTCTATATACAAATTCCATATACATTACAAAGCATGAAGCACATTTTTTATTTATTTAATATTTTCAATTATTCCTTAAGAAGAAGCTTGAAGTGGTTACAGAAAAGCAGTACCTAATAAAAATAAAAAATAAGTACTTTATATCCTATCATCTACTTGCCACCTTAAAGACTATGTACACATTGAGGGGATTTTTTTATTATTATTTTACTATTGCATTGTACTTGGTCTTTATTAAAGAACCCCTGTGTCTGTGTGGCCTAGAGATTCTCTAGGAGCAGGCTCTGAATTTTTACTTTGTTCCATCAGGCGGTTCAGCATAGTACCCGTCTCCAAAACAGTGTCCATCAGCACTATAAACCACCAACAACAAACAGAGCCTTGCGCTACATGATAAGGTGAAGCATCGGAGCAAGGAAATCAATAACGATATCAAGGTTTAACCCTTAACCCAGAGAACCCCTTTAAATAAGTGTCCATGACTTTTTAGTAATTTAGAGATAAGGTTTATTAGATAACCAGCACAAAGTGAAAGTGAAAGTAGGATTCACACAGCTAGACAAACAGTTAAAGGGAATCAGAAAATGGCCTATTGTTTAAAACACATTTTTATGTTTAACATATTTTGAAAGAAATTTGAAGATGTTTAATTCTCCGAGTCACTGTCCTGCAGTTTTTGCACTAGCCACTAAACCTAATAATAGGCGCCACATTTCAGTCTGTACAGATCACTTTATTCTAATCCTGTCTGTACTAAGGAGATCACCTCTGTGTACGGATAAGGCAGGATCCACCAGTCACAGTAGGTGATTGTCAGAGCTTATCTATTCTTTCCTTGTACAGGTCACAGAGCTGCCTAGAAAACTCTCCTATAGAAGTCAATAGGGTCCCCTCCAGACCATTGTGTCTATGGCCCATGGGGCTGCCGTAAAGCAATTTTCTCAATGCTTTGTAAATAGCTCAGTGATTAGCACTGGTGCCTTGCAGCGCTGGGGTCCTGGATTCAAATCCGACCAAGGACAACATCTGCATGGAGTTTGTATGTTCTCCTCATGTTTGCGTGCGTTTCTTCCAGGTTCTCCGGTTTCCTCCCACACCTCAAAGACAGACTGATAGGGACCTTAGATTGTGAGCACCACTGGGGACAGCCTGATGCTAATGTCTGTAAAAGTGCTTCGGAATTTGTCAGCGCTATATAATAAATAATAATAATAAATAGCTCAGGCAAGATAATCGCCTCCATAATCATGTTCAGGAAATAAGATTAAAAAACAAACAAAAAAAAACTGTAATCAGAAAATAAAATCAGATTAGAAAAAAAGTATGTGTCGCTATCTTTTTTTTTTTGTTTTGGTGACACGTTTCCTTTAGGTTTTTTAGGGTACTTTCACATTTGCGGCAGAGGATTACGGCAGGCAGTTCCGTCACCGGAACTGCCTGCCGGACCTGGAAATCCAAACGCAAACTGATGGCATTTGTCAGACGGAACCGGATGCGGATCTGTCTGACAAATGCATTGCAATACCGGATCAGTCTCTCCGGTGTCACCTGACAGTTACAGGATCGGGCTCGAGTCTGCACGATAGACGGGATCGCGCTGCTACCGAGGCCGACGGCGCATGCGCCGCATGTACAGGCGCGGTACTGATGCCCCCATTGGCAGCACGGGGCATTGGTAGGAAGCCCGAGCTTCCGGGTTTTTGCGCATTTAGATGCCGTGATCTCACTTGATCACGGCATCTAATGCCTTTAATTACCGCGATCGACATTATTGACAGTCACGGTAATTAGCCTGAAACACCAGAGACTTGCTGGCCATGAGCCCTTTTTTCAATTTCACAGTCTGCCCCCATGGTGGCTTTGCTATAGGGCATTAAAATTTCCAAAAATTCTGAAGTGTAAGTGACTCTGCTAAGTACTACTGTAAGAGGGTAGACGTTAGAACTAGGGCTGAAACGATTACTCGATTTAATCGAGTAATTCAACACAAAATAATCCTCGATGCAAATTTTTTGCATCGAGGATTCGTTTGTGTCATGTGACCATGGAGCGGGAGTGAAGGGCTTGCTATTACTCACCGCTCCGTGGTCACCCGCCAGCCCGCAACGCGCTGTACTGGATCCTGACACATCGTCAGGTCATAGTGCACGTAAGCGCGCATTATGACCCGACGCTGTGTGCTTAGTGGCTGTGGGTATATCCCTTCACCATGACATCACTGTGCGCACTATCCCTGCACTGTGACATCACTGTGTGCACTATCCCTGCACTGTGACTTCACTGTGTGCACTATCCCTGCACTGTGACATCACTGTGTGCACTATCCCTGCACTGTGACATCACCGAGCACACTATCCCTGCACTGTGACATCATCGAGCACACTATCCCTGCACTGTGACATCATCGAACACACTATCCCTGCACTGTGACATCACTGTGTGCATTATTCCTTTACTGTGACATCACCGAGCACACTTTTCCTTTACTGTGACATCACCGAGCACACTATCTCTGCACTGTGACATCACTGTGTGCACTATCCCTGCTGAGCTGATGGCACAAGGGGAGAGAGCTGATGGCACTGGGGGAGAACAAAGCGTGTTGGGGACTGATGGCAGGGGGTCTGATGAGTTTTTATAAAGGAAAACAGTCTATTAATTCATTTTTTCTTATTAGAATACTCGATTAATCGTAAAAAATAATCGATAGAATACTCGATTTCTAAAATAATCGTTTACTGCAGCCCTAGTTAGAACCTTCTGATCAATACTGTGGGACCCTTGTAGTGGTAACAATTGTGTGCTAGTAAAGGGAACCTGTCAGAAAGTAGGTACCCCCCACACTCCAATCAGTACCTGACAGTGGAATGAGTAATCAGTAGCCAGTGAAGGAGTGAAATATGTGTCACCTCAGCTTTATTTAAAGGGAACCTGTCATGTGGATATTTGATTATAATCTAACTAATTATATACAATCATTAACTACTAAAAAGTACCTTAGATGTATTGTGGTAATGTGAACAGTGCTGGAAGGTGTGTTGTCCCATTTCAGGTACCTCAGATGGGTGAGACAGATAAAATACAAAGCATAGTTTGCTGACACATTTCTGTATACATTTTGAGGGCTGGATTTTACTTGGACTGGTGGCTAGGCTTGGTGGATGGAGTTCCCAGTCCACACCCTTCCAGTACGGGTTTTCCTTTCTACCTGAGGTGATCGCAGGTGAGGCCTGCTGTAATCAGGCTTGCATAAAGCGCCTCAGAGTAGGTCAGTCTGAGGAGGGAGAGCGAGACTGTTCTGTGAAGCAGAGGCTCTGTGTGCGGTCTCAGTCAGGAGGACTGAAGGGCCACAAGGCTTTAAATAGCCTGAGGTTTGGAGGACCTAGCGACACCTGGAGAACGAAGGTTGCACGCCCAGCGTCTGGAGGACTACTGGGCCACACTCCCCCAAAAGGTACTGGAGTTGCCACAGCCTTGAGGCTGCAGTATTGATGTTGGCTGAGGAAAGCTGCATATGTTGTCCATGTGTGAACTGAGCTCTATGAGTGAGATAGGGACGTATTGTGTTTAGGTAGCGCCTAGACGGGCAGGAGTTTATTTTGTGTTTTAAGTGTTGGCGGTGCGGGAACCTCACCCCACCCAGTGATGTATAACTGGACTATTCTTTATAAGAAGACTGTCAAAATAAATGCAGTTTGGACATGAAAATCTGTTGTCTGGTGAGATATCTGTGAGTGTGACCCCCTGAAAAGAGACGATCCCTTACAGTATTCACTTACTGGTGTGACAGATGGTTACCTCCTGATATACACACAAAGATGCCACATGCCGCATGCTAATGAGCTGATTTGAGTCCAGCGTGATGTCATTGAGTCCAGCGTATATTTAATTCAGAGCTATAGCCACTCCCCTGCCCACCTGCTGCTAATTCATATGGAAAAAAACTGTCAATCAGCAGGAGGTGGGCGGGGAGAGTCAGGAGCTCATAAATATTCAGGACTCATCATTATGAGCTGGAGCTTTTCAATACAAGATGTGGGCAGATTGACCGAGTGACCCAGCATTTTGCTAAGAGAATCAGTCACTTATTTATGTTGCCCTTAGTTAGGACACCATAAAACTGGGGACAGGTTCCCTTTAAAGGTTACTACTCACCTGCGTAGTTATTTGTAGGAATGTCCTCTATACTCTGTTCATCACCCCTCACATATTTCCCTGTAGCATTAATATTGTTCAAAAGCTGGGAAACAAATATAGAAAAGGTCAGCAGACATTTGTAGAGAAGTCGTGTGTAATGTTTAAGAAGACCAGAAAAGATCAATTATCATGACAATCAGTACCAAATATCTGTAGCAGTCTTTAACGCAAAATAAAACTGTGAGAAGATCCCGACAACATGTAAGGCTACTTTCACACTCGCGTTTTGGCTTTCCGTTTGCGAGATCCGTCATGGGCTCTCCCAAGCGGTCCAAAACGGATCAGTTTTGCCCTAATGCATTCTGAATTGAAAAGGATCCGCTCAGAATGCATCAGTTTGACTCCGATCAGTCTCCATTCCGCTCTGGAGGCGGACACCAAAACGCTGCCTGCAGCGTTTTGCTGTCTGCTTGACTAAACTGAGCCAAACGGATCCGTCCTGGCACACAATGTAAGTCAATGGGGACGGATCAGTTTTCTCTGACACAAACTGGCACTTGTCAGAATCTGACTTTCAATGGAGTTCATGACGGATCCGTCTTGGCTATGTTACAGATAATACAAACGGCTCCGTTCATGACGGATCTGTTTTGGCTATGTTACAGATAATACAAACGGATCCGTTCATGACGGATGCATGCAGTTGTATTATTGTAACGGATCAGTTTTTGCAGATCCATGACGGATCCGCCCAAAACGCGAGTGTGAAAGTAGCCTAATGTCTAAGCTCAGCTGTAATCCTACCATCTCCACCTTTCTCATTATACAAGGAAAACAAGATTGAACACAAGATCTGCACAGCTCTTCTACAGATCATAGGGAACCTTTCATGAGACCTTATCTCCATCTAACTGATCATCCTGTGGGACGTTTTGATGTTCTTCTGAATCATCCTGTAGAAGAAGAGGACTGGGACATCTCTCCGGTGTTGTTTTCTCTTCCTTAACTGTAGGAAAAACATACATTGAATTAATCAATTCTTTACATACAAATAATCAGAGGATGTGTGTATTTAATCTATTACCTGATGATGTGAGGACATGGTGATCCTCCATCATGAAGTCCTGGTACAGATCTTTGTATCCTTCTAAATACTCCCACTCCTCCATGGAAAAATAGACGGCGACATCCTGACACCTTATAGGAACCTGACAACACAATAATACAGTCATCACCCAGATCCGTTCATAGCGTTACTGTATATTGCCCCAGCATTCCCAGCAATGTCACCTCTCCAGTCAGTAGCTCAATGATCTTGTTGGTGAGTTGTAGGATCCTCTCTCTGTTGACTTTCTTATGTCTCAAGGGATGAGGTGTCGGCCCAGAGATTGGGTTCGGAATTCTTCCCCATCCTTCAAACACAGAGGTCTCCTTTACTACGGTGTAATCCTAGTTATGGAGAAACATTAATAAAAACTATATATTTTTTTCCAGAGTCCCTCACATCGCAAGTCATGTTTATCTGTTAGAAGATGATGTAATGTGACATCATAAGAATTTCTCACCTCTCCAGTAATCTGGAAGAGGATCTCTAGGGTGAGATTTATTATACTCTCTGCCATCTTGTCCCCATCCCTATCCATCCTTGTCGGGTCAATCAGGAGAATGATCCTTTATAGGAGATATACGCTGGGCGGATCCTATATTGTAGGAACCTGAATGGAAAGAAGATGAACCGATGTAAAAATCATACAAAATCCTATGTGAAAATTCAATCACTGTAGAATAGATAATAAAAGGAAACATTGGAGGAGTTAATAACATGTAGCTGTTGAATACCAGGGTTCAGGTCAAGGCATGTCACACCTTCATATCACCACTATAGTCAACACAACGCAGGTCACAGCAGTAATGCCAGTGTAAATCTGGTAGATCACTTCATAAATCTAGAACTCAGACTACCCAAGTCCTATCAATTTCAAGATTTAAACCCAAATACAGATGGTCTTGGAGCTATTAAAATTATACTCTTCAACACTGAAATTGCAGCATCAAGAAGGAAAAGTCAGATTATGGAAATCACAGGATCATTAGATAACGATAAAGAAAATGGAAAAAAATATTCAGAAAGCCTTCATTTATTCAGTTTCCGGAATTAGTGCCAGAAGAAATACAAGTTGCTCATTCCTACCTGAGAATCCATACACAGCGTTCTTGTTGTTTCCGTGATTTCCCCAAAATGCAAATGCTCTGGGGTTGGCGTTCCCCCCCCATATATTATTATATGTTATTGTATAAGACAATGGTGTTGGAAAGATTTGTCATTACATGAGTTCCTCAAATCACAGGGGCTTCATGAATAGGATGTTCACCTTTACTCCAGGAGACTGGAGGTTTGCCCTTATTGCCACTATGCAAAGCCATCAACTCACTACTTTATTGCACTTTGAAGGGATAACTTGCACAGTGGTTTATGATGTTGTGTGCACTTATGTTTTATATTGATTAACTGCATGTATATATTTATTGTAATAAATCCTGTTCATTTGCATTATACTGTAGCTGTGCTGCACTGTGAAATGGGTTAATGCACAGCCGGCAAATATTGAGAGACTGTGACCATCTACTATGCAAAATTTTGAAGGAAAAAACCAGACAAGCTGACCTTCTGACTGTCTGGTTTAACTCTGTTGTTTATGTCTGAAGACTTGTTCAGGTCTGGAAAAACTGCTTATTTATTCCTATATACCTGCATTAACCCTTTCAGTACCGAGCCACTTTTCACCTTAAAGAGGACCTTTCATGGGTCCAGACATTATAAAATAACTAGCAGGTTATGTAGGGCATAGTGCAGGGATATAATATCGCTTACTAGTTTGTCTGGGCGCCGCTCCATTCGCCCGCTGTGCCCCCCGTTCACTTTCCCCGTCTGGTATGCTAATGAATAGCATCGGTACAGGGAGGAGGAGACTGACCAGTTTCTAAATGGGCGTCTACTTCTCCCGGTCCAATCACAACGGAGAGCGTCACAGGTGAGTTGTTTTTTTCCTCCCCGGCTGTGGCTCTCCTCTGCGATTAGACCACGCTCTATATATATATATATATATATATATATATATATATATATATATATATATATATTACACACACACACACACACTTTCCAAAGAACGAGGCAGCACTTCCAGATTTAGGGTGAAGACCCCAAAACTTTATTCCCCAGCAACGTTTCGGCCTACTCAATGAGGCCTTTGTCAAGCTATACAACAGTGCATAATACAGGGTATATATACCCACAAGTCAGTGCAATTAGTGAATTCACATGTTAGCAATAATAGAATCACATGATTTCCATCAGTGTTACATCACATGATACTCTGTGTCAAATCCATATTAACAATAAATCCATATGAATACAAAATGTAAAAAACATATTTCCAGTGATTATGCGATCAATGATGTACAGTGCAAAAAGTGCTTCCTATACATATATCTATATCCCTTATCGTCCAACAAACAGGAACCAGGGGTCTATGTCAGCAAAATACAAAAGTGCTAAGTGTATATCAAGGGTTAAAAGACGTTTAAGGAGGATACAGCTGTATCCTATAGAATTTAAAATAGTAGCGCCTACCATCAATGGTTCTAACGTGGCTGCGAGTGCTGGCACCCCCATCTCCGCCGTGCGCATGCGCCGGGCCAGACAGTCCTCCCCCCGGCTCACGCAACGCACTCACGTTCCCTGGAACGCAGCGTCACACCGTGGAGCGCATCGTACGCGTCGCAGTAGAAGGAGAAGAGTAAGGACATGTGACACGGCTACACTCACACAGCGTCGAGGGGGCATGCCAATGGCCATGGCAACCTGGGATGGGACCGTCGCATAAATGCACTCAATCGTCATTTATACCACAATGGGTGAAGGGGGGCCGAGGGATTGCACTGGATTGTCAGTGGCAACCACTGCTCAGCACTCAGGTCATACGGCTGTCCCATAGGTCAGACCGAGGACCTGTAGCGTCAATAGAGTCAATAGATGATGGTGTCAGACAATGGCTTTCTGGTTCTGTAATCCCTGAACACAAATCGCAGTGGGGATCTCTGGGAGGGTAAACTTGTGACTGGGCAGTCTAGGGGTAAGTAATAGGGCGATGGTGTACTGGGTCTGTGATCTCTGGGTTGGTGACCACGGTGGGGTGAAATGGCCACTGGTCACCAATGTGTGAATGATGAGGGAGCAGATCAGGGGGTCCACTTTTCTGGAACTTAACACCGGCTCTGCAGCGGCATTGTCCTGCTCTTACAAGCTCCATGACAGAACTGAGCTTGTCGGAGCCAGCAATGCCTGCAAATCTAGTATTCAGTACTGTGATTGGCCAGTCTGTTACTGAAGGGACAATCACAGCAATTGCCGGCCAGGAAATTATTTAATTGGTCCTGTGCCAGCGATACGCGATTGGTAACGGTCAGTGACTGGCGACATGATGACAGTTTGAAGCCGGGACATAACTGTATGACCAACTGCGCTGTTACATGCAGTCCCCTTGTACAGGTCCACCCATTTGCTTTAAGAGGTTAATAAAGCAGGGTAAATTTGTGGTATTTGGTACGTTCATGCACTGGGTTACAGAACAGTTTATCCAGTGTTAGATGTGATTATCGAAGACCATGGTGATTATAATACATTAAAGACCCTTTTACAGAAGATGTAATGATTGGCTGGATGTATTCTGACAACCTGACTGACTTTTATTCTCATTCAGTCACTATATGACGGTTTCCAACAAAACGGTTTAGGCTACTTTCACACTGGTGTTTTGGTTTCAGTTTGTGAGATGTGTTTCAGGGATCTCGCCAGCGGTCCAAAACGGATCAGTTTTGCCCTAATGCATTCTGAATGCATCAGTTTGCCTCCGTTCTACCTCCATTCCGCTCTGGAGGCGGACACCAAAACGCTGCTTGCAGCGTTCTGGTGTCCGGTTGACGATGCAGAGGCAAACTGATCCGTCCTAACACACAATTGAAGTCAATGGGGACGGATCAGTCTGTGATGGCTCCATCTGAGGCGGATCCGTTTTTATTAATTTTCCTTTCACAGCATAAATATTCCCTCCCCCTGCAAACACAGTGGCCATCTTGGGAGAACAAGTCACAAACAAGTATGAATAGAAAGTTCTATCTCTCTATCAATTTTCTTTCTCTCTTTCTTTATCTCTTCCTATCATCTATCTATCTGTCCTGGCGGCATATTATAGCACTGGGATGGGGGTGCTTGGGCAGATGTACCGAAGTGGGGGTGATGGCAAAGTAGAGGGTGGGGGGGGGTGGATGAGGCACTTGTTTGGGTCATTGAGCAGGGGCCAGATTATTGCAGGGGGGGAAAGATGTCATTTAGTGGGGGCAGACTGACGAGCGGTGTGGCTGATGGCGGGGGACTTTTTATTTTTAGCATCTGCAATCAAAACAATTTTTTTTATTGAAGCTCTGAAAATAGTATCCAAAAGTAAGTAATTTAAATAAACATGTGATATTTATGTCAATTTTGGTGTATAGCATGTTTAAATATACTTTTGTATGTCTCTACAGATGTCTGAAGCATCAGAATATCAGTCACGAAGGCCACCAAGAAGGCGTTGTCGCATTCAACAACCGGTAAGTACACGAGACAATAGTTTTTTATGATCCAATAAGAATCTTTGCATTAATCATTATTCATCTTTTTTCTAGTCTTTATCATCGACCAGCTCTGCCACCACAGCAGCACCCTCACTTGCTGGGGCTGGCTCATCGCAGGCGTCATAGTCACTGAGGGGAGGTGGACATACCACGGACCAGGACCGGCAGCCAGTAAGTATATTTCTATATTAAAATAATCTTATTATGTTTTAACCTTAATTTTTTTAAATGTTTTTTTAGGTACCTTCACGTAGAGCCACCAGGCAGGATCCCCCAGTCTCCTCCAAAGTCCGTAGGAGAGCCCGTGGCGGTCGGGGACATGCAAGTATAGAATTAGCTTTCCAGGACGTCCCCCATGACAGCACATGGGAGGATGTCCAATCCAATCACTGTTGGGACAGGAAGTGAGACAGATTTAAAGCCCCCCCCCCCCATCCCTCCAATCTCCAGTGTCTTCCTGTCCCTACTGGGATGGGAGTGAAGCAGGTTGTTGTATTAGGAATCGGGGTGCTTACCTAGGCACCGGGGGCCAGGTCGGGTCAGGGGTCCGGTACTCCCCTCTCAGGCCAGGTCGGCGGCGTCCCGTACGGCCCCGCTAGCTCCCCCTCCGGGGGTTCTCTAGCTTGCCCCGGCCTGCCTTGGACGGCGGCAGGCGGGACGCTGATGCCGCTTCTCCTCCGGGAGCTCTGGGCACAGCGGCGCGCTCCTGACGGCGTCGTCGTCGCATCTCATTACGTCACTTCCGGGTCAGCCGGAAACAAGATGGCGGCGCCCAGCACAAACGCTGGAAGCCCGGCCTCGCGCTCAGGGGTTGACTCCCTCCCCCCGGGGGGGGTTGAGTTCCCCTTATAAGAACGGAGCAGCGCGGCAGCAGAGGTGGAGGTAAGCCCCAGTGGGGAAGTTGTGAGCGGCTGTGTGTTTGCTTAGCCACCATGGAGCCCCAAGCGTCAGCTAAATCCAAGATTGTGTCTGACCCCTCTGCTGCAGCCCATGTAAGTGTCCTTATCCTTATACCCTGGTGTACTCTCCCCAGTCATTGAGCACGGTTTCTCAGATTTTTTCCCTCAAACTTAAAGGACCCTATGGATAGGAAGGCGGAGGGGCTACTTAAGAAGGCCTGGGAGTGTTCGTCTGCTCTTATTAATACCAACATTACTGCCACCTCGGTAGCCAGGTCTATGGGGTTATGGCTGAATCAGCTAGAGAACCACCTTAGACTAAAAACCCCAAGGGAGGACATTCTAGAATCCATTCCCCTTCTTAAGATGGCTACGGCCTACCTGGCGGACTCTTCGGCCGAATCCATCAGGATTTCAGCTAGAAACAGCACCCTGGCGAATTCGGCTAGAAGGGCCCTTTGGCTAAGAAGTTGGTCAGGGGATGTAGCGTCAAAGAATAAACTCTGTTCGATCCCTTTCTCAGGTTCACATGTGTTTGGCCCAGTCCTAGATACAATCCTTGAGAGTGCCGCGGACAGAAAAAAGGGCTTTCCGGAAGAGAGGTCTAAGAAGACTCAGTCCTTTCGGAGGGATTTAGGCCAGGGACAGACACAGAATTTTTCAGGTAGAGGGAATGGCAAATCGGGCAGGTGGAGCTACCCCAAAGGTGGGAAGGGGAGGGGGTTCCTTCTCAAACCCAACACTTCCTCTTACCAGAATAAATGATGCCAGACCAGTGGGGGGGGGGGGGGAGACTTCGGTTCTTCAGTCATCAATGGTCTTTAGTAACTCAGAACCCCTGGGTACTTCAGACGGTACGAGAGGGGTACAAAATAGAGTTCTGTCGTCCTCCCCCTCAGAGATTCTGTGTTACCACTCCCCAGTCTCCGTCTCTAAAGAACCAGATGGTTCAGGACTTGGAGAAACTTTGCGCAATGGAAGCAATAGTTCCTGTTCCAAGACCCCAACAGGGCAGAGGCCACTACTCCAAACTGTTCTGGGTAAAACAAACAGACGGTTCACTAAGAACTATCATAAACCTGAAGTTCCTGAACAGATGGATCCAATATTTCAGGTTCAAGATGGAGTCAATACGTTCAACGGTTCCACTGATTCCAGCAGGGGCATTGATGTGCACCATCGATCTCAAAGATGCCTACTATCATATCCCCATTCATCCAAGCCATCATCAGTTCCTCAGGTTCGCGGTGACGTTAGACGGCATAGTTCATCACTTCCAGTTCCAATGTCTTCCATTCGGGATTTCAAGTGCTCCACGCATCTTTACGAAACTAATAGTAGAGATAATGGCGTTCCTGAGACAACAGGGAATAACAATAGCCCCGTACTTAGACGACTTCCTCCTGACAGCATCCTCAGAGGTCCTTCTGCGGAACCATCTGCAGACGACGTTACGGGTTCTACAAGATTTAGGCTGGATTATCAACCTAGAGAAATCAGATCTTTGCATGAGCGAAAGGAAGATCTTTCTAGGCACCCTTCTGGACTCCCAGAGACAGATGTCCTTCCTTCCAGATTCAAAACGCGACGCTTTCATAGAAGAAATATCCTCCTTCCAAAGAAAAAACCTCTGCTCCATCAGAGAGGCTATGCGGATACTAGGCTTGATGACATCCTGTATACAGATGGTCCAGTGGGCCCAGATCCACTCAAGGCCACTTCAGGGTCTAGTCCTCACCAAGTGGGACAAAGACCAGAGGTCTCTAGACAGGAAGATCAGGATCCCAATGTCCATAAAAGGGTCCTTGAACTGGTGGATAACTCCCGGCAACCTACAGAGAGGGGTTCACTGGTTGAGAAGACCTTGTTTGACGGTGGTGACCGATGCCAGCATGACCGGCTGGGGTTCACACATAGAAGATCATCTCTTTCAGGGTTCATGGTCCCTGGCAGAGAGTCAGCGTTCCTCAAACGTAAGGGAATTAATGGCGGTACTAAGGTCTCTCCAAGCAGCAGAACTTCTCTTAAAAGGGAACCACGTTCAAGTTCTGTCAGACAATATAACTACAGTCTGCTATATAAGGCATCAAGGGGGAACTCAGAACCCAGGCCTTCAGGAGGTCGCAGAAAAAAATCTTTCTTTGGGCACAGGAAAATATCCTATCTATCTCAGCCCTCCATATCAGAGGGAAGGACAACGTTACAGCAGACTACCTGAGCAGAAGAAGATTCCATCCGGGAGAATGGATGCTGAACAGGCAAGTCTTTCACCAGATCCCCCAGGTGGATCTCCTAGCCTCCAAAGAAAACGCTCAGGCGTCTCGGTTCTTTACCCTAGATCCCAGCGGGGATCCTCTGGGGATAGATGCCATGTCAAAACCATGGGACATGGATCTAGCTTATGCCTTCCCGCCAATCCCGCTTATCCCGGCCACCTTGAGGAAGATCAGCGAGAGCTCGGGGAAGTTCATTTTCATAGGCCCAGCCTGGCCGAAGAGGAGCTGGTATCCCTTGTTAGACAGGCTAAAGGTAGAAGAACCAATATCACTCCCTCTGAAGCCGGACCTTCTCACTCAGGGGTCCCTTCTCCACCCGGATCTGGAGAAGTGGAATCTGAAAGCCTGGATCCTGAAAGGAGAATGCTGAGCAGGCAGGGCTTGTCACATGCTGTGATCTCCACACTACAAAAAAGTAGGAAACCAGTGACAAATGCTATATATAGGAAGATCTGGAGCAGATTTAATTCCTGGTTGGCTGATACACATCCGTCCAGATCAACTCCTTCCATCGCGCAGATTCTTGACTTCCTACAGAGGGGCTTTGACCTAGGGCTACGCCCTAGCACGATCAAGGTGCAGATATCAGCCTTATCATCCTTCCTGGACTACCCACTAGCAGAGCATCGTTGGATAAAAAGGTTCGTAAAGGCTATATCCAGACTAAAACCCACTCTGAGACAGACTGTTCCTCCTTGGGACTTATCTATAGTTCTCGATACCCTCTGTAAGATGCCCTTTGAACCCTTGGACACCATTCCGTTAAAATTGCTCTCCTGGAAGACGGCCTTCTTGGTAGCCATCACTTCAGCACGCAGAATTGGTGAACTTCAGGCCTTATCCATGAAGGAACCTTTCTTAAGAGTCTGCCCGGATCGAATAATTCTTCAGTTAGACCCAGCGTTCCTCCCTAAAGTCGTCTCTACTTTCCATAGGGAACAAGAAATATTCTTACCTTCTTTTTACGCCTCTCCTAGAGATCCGGAAGAGGAGAAATTCCATTGCCTGGACGTCCGTCGGGCAGTCCTTGAATACCTTCGCCGAACAGATCCTGATAGGAAGGACTCAAACCTCTTTGTACAATTTGGTAAAGCAGGAAGAGGGAAGAAAGTGACTAGGAGGACTCTGACACAGTGGATCAAGTCAACAATTGTGGAAGCATATCGTCTTCAGGATAGTCCCTGTCCTATCTCTATCAGGGCACATTCTACTAGGGCAGTCGCAGCTTCCTGGGCGGAGAAGGCGAACGCCTCTATAGATCAGATTTGTCAGGCAGCCACCTGGACAAGTTATAACACCTTTTGTAAACATTACAGGTTGAACCTACCGTCCAATCGTCAGCTTTCCTTTGGGCGTAAGGTTCTACAGGCTGTGGTCCCTCCCTGATGGCTAAGTTGGTAACTCTCCCATGTGCTGTCATGGGGGACGTCCTGGAAATCGGTAGTTGGTCTTACCGGTAACGTTCTTTCCAGGAGTCCAACATGACAGCACTACTAATTCCCTCCCTAATATGTGATTCAGTGTGATGTTAACATTGCTTATCATATTAGTAATAAAATTGTGTTGCATCCATCCGGTGTAGTAATTTAGAAGACACTGGAGATTGGAGGGATGGGGGGGGGCTTTTAATCTGTCTCACTTCCTGTCCCAACAGTGATTGGATTGGACATCCTCCCATGTGCTGTCATGTTGGACTCCTGGAAAGAACGTTACCGGTAAGACTAACTACCGATTTTTTTATTTATTTATTTTTTGATTTTTTTTTTTGTACGTTCTTAAATTTGTTGTTCTCCTTTTTTCTTCCAGGGTTCCAGAGTCTCCACCGGGGAAGATATGGAGTTCGTTGTCCCTCGTATAGACAACAAACTCCTTATCCAGCTGGTGGAGGCGCGTCCCGCTTTATGGGACCACACCGACCGCCAACATGCTGACTATCACCAAACCCGGCAGATCTGTGACTCGTTAACTGGCTGGGGATCTAAATGCGGCTGCTCAGAAAGAATGTACAGCAATATGTATTTTTTCCTCATGTATAATGTAAACCTAAGTCCATGCAAATATTATAATATAATTATTTTTCCTTTTTTTTCACGGTTGACAAGGTTATGACTCAGTGGCGGTCAATCCGGGAATGCTTTAAGAGAGACTACAACAAGGAAGTTCAGGCCCCGAGTGGATCCAGAGCAACCTCAAGGCCGCCATATATGTACAGTGAGGCCTTGGGGTTCTTGCGACGTACGCTGGTGCTTAGAAGGTAAAAAACAAAATTCTGTAAATAAATATAAAATGATTTGGCTTTCCTCTCCCTCTGTCTGCAAGGGCCTGTCTGAGACAGAGTATCGTTTGACACCTCTGTTTCTGGCAGCCCACTACATTAAGAGGTAGGCATAGCATACAACTTGTAAGCAGTAATACAAGGCCTTTTTCTTTCTCTCCACAGAACTGCCAGCAGCACTCAGGCGCCTGAACCAGCTCTTGAAGCGGACCCGGAACCGGCAGCCACGCCTAGCCCTTCTGTCCCTCATACACCGGTTCGGGTCAATCCTGGTCCCCTACCGGGTCCCTCTTTTCAGCATACGCTCTCACATTGGAGACAAAATGGGAGAGCTATGTTGAATAGCAGGAGATCCGGAAGGAGCTGTCAGGAGGTCTATGGTAACCTTGTAGAGATAGTTTCCGATGCTCTAGAAGGTTTTGCAGATGAAATAAGGCGAGCGTTAGATGATTAGGCACGCCGAGTGGAGGGGGCAGAGTTGAGTCAACTCGCACCCCACCAACATTACCTGCAATCCTTAGTCCCCCGAATAGACCAAATGACTCACGAGCAGTTGCACGAGTTAAAAAATTTGATGGAGAACGGGTCGTGGGAAATTTTGCACCGCCCCCCGTCCCACACTTACCCCCCATCCACCACCTACCCCCCCATCCACCACCTAACCCCCATCCTACTCTTTTCAACCAGCCCCCTTCCGCCAACCTTCCCATTCCTGCCATCCGTCCCGTTCCCCCCCCCCCCCCCGAGCATGTGTACAATCTTCCATCTTTTTCTTCTACACCTTCTCCTCTTCACTATACCGCTACAACTTATTTTCCAACTCCTTCTAAGCATGCTCGGTAACATTCCACTTCCGACCCTTCAACTCTCCAAACCCCTCAAATCCCTCCTGCATCTTTTCCTGTGGCCCGTCGTTTATATTACTCAACAGAAGACGGGGGGCTACTGCTGCAGATTCTAGAACGTCCACCCCTCAAAGCTCCACCTCTCCTCGATGTTTTCATAATTTATAGTTTTTATTTTTTTATTGTTTATATTTTTTTTTAAAAATAAGAGTTTATTTTTAAATAAATACGTTTACATTACTGAGTTATTTTTTTTTATTTCATGATCCTTAACTGTGGCCACTCCAGAAAGTAAAACTCACAGCAAAAAAAATAAATAGAGTTTATTAAATAAAAAATAGTTTTCTATAGTGCCAAAGGTAGCAGAATATTTGATGTAGCACGATCAATAACAAGCTTTCTTAAAGCTCCTTATTGATCATATTCTAGCTGATTGGCACCTTGTTCATCAGCCAATCGGGTGCAAAGCCACATGAACCCTTGTGGGAGTCACGGTACATGTGAATTGGCCTCATCAACAATTAAATTTACTAGAGAGCAAACATTTTATATATTGCTCTTTAGCAAAGATGAAGCTGTCACAGATAATAGCGTCATTACAAAGGACAGGAAAGGAACATAATGCTGTCTAAGTTTTTGTCTGGGTTCAGAGACCGAATACGGACCTGCACCCAACCAAAGAACTCAGCAGTTAAAACTAGAATTCTCTTCCTTGCCATGCATAGAAAGGGCTGACAATAACACACTGCTAAGCGGAGGATTCTGCCAAACAGCGTGTTGTTTATTTCACAGTCTGTAAAGGCTGGGCTTTAGCAATGTCATAGCAGTTTGACAGGCTATGGCAGGGCTACAGCTGGCCCAATAGTGCAGGTGATGCCACGGAACTCACAGACTGACGAAGGCCTACGCCTGGCAGCACTATGGAGAACACAGTACGTATAGTTTCTCCATAAAATGCCAATACCCTGCAATATTCTGTGTTGAAATTAGGTTCAAAATATAGATATGTCTGTGTTCAGCAAGGCAGATTATGAGTTGTCGTAAAATACTAAATATTACAACTTTAGCCTAACCATTCTTGTTGGTTGTATTATAAAAAGTTGAAGACCGGTGTAATAAAAAAAAATATTTTTTATTTAGTATAAGATAAAAAATTAAAAACAAATTACAAAACATTATCCTGCCAACTCACTCTACCCACATCAGAAACAAAGTATTCGGCAAAACGGTCCCTCATTCTGGCAAGGGTTGACCGATATGACAAATGTTGCATCCTGGTGAGTGTACAATCAACCTCTTGCGGGTCCAAGCGCAGTGGTTCCTCAGATAAAAGATAGTTATGTAGAATTACACAAGCCTTGACTACATAGTCTATGGTTTCCACTTTGGGGTTAATGGCTTTGGTGATAATCCGCCATTTGGCAACTAAAATGCCAAAGGTGCACTCCACCAGTCGTCTAGCTTGTGTCAGTCTGTAGTTATACGTTCAAGTCACGGCTGGAGTATGGCTTTATGAGGTTCTCACACATTTGGAACGCCTCGTCGGCTACTATGACAAATGGCATTTGAGGTCCTTTACTACCTGGCAAAGGTCTTGGAGGTGGTGGTGGTAATTCAAATTGCTTTGAATACAGGAGGCGTCCCATAGAGGAGGTTTTGAAAGCCACCGAGTCATTTGTCCGACCGTACGCTCCAATGTCAACTGCAACAAATTGATAATCAGCATCTGCAATGGCCATTAAGATAATGGAGAAATATTTTTTGTAATTAAAAAATTCAGATCCACTTCCAGAAGGTTTTACAATCCTATGTTTGCCATCCACAGCTCCTACACAGTTAGGGAATTGGCTTGTTTCCATGAACTTGTCTGCTATTTGAAGCCACCGTTCTGTTGTTAGATGTGGGATGAAATCCTCATGCAAAACCTCCTACAATGCACGACAAGCATCTTTGACTACTCCAGAGATCGTAGAAATTCCCATGTGATATTGGTAATGTAACGATGACAGACTTTCTCCAGTAGCAAAAAACCTTTAAAAAAAAAAAAAAGAAACTATACTATACACAGCTATCCAAAAAAGACAAATCTTTTACCTTATTGTCACCATTAGCCACTCTGCAGGAGAAATGGCCCTTCTGTAGCGGGTATCTTGTTTTTCAATGCGCGATGAAATGCGCTGCAGCAGCTGGTCATAACTATCAACTGTCATGCGCATATAATTGAAAAAAAAAATCTGGATTCGCACGAAGCTCCAAATACAGGACTAAAAAAACGCCTCTGGTCATCAGTTTGGAAGTTTATAGGGTGTATCCAATACCGGCATCTTCTTCTTTCCTGGTCTCGTCTTCTCCATCTCGCTTTTAGGACTAGAAACCTCAATTCTAGACGCAAGTGTGCGGGCAACATGGTTCCAAAATACAATGAGCCTGAATGGAGGTTTACATAGAAACATAGAATGTGTCGGCAGATAAGAACCATTTGGCCCATCTAATCTGCCCAGTATACTAAATACTATGGATAGCCCCTGGCCCTATCTTATATGAAGGATGGCCTTATGCCTATCCCATGCATCCTTAAACTCCTCCACTGTATTTGCAGGAAGGCTATTCCATGCATCTACTACTCTCTCTGTAAAGTAATACTTCCTGATATTACTTTTAAACTTTTGCCCCTCTAATTTAAAACTATGTCCTCTTGTAGCAGTTTTTCTTCTTTTAAATATTCTCTCCTCTTTTACCTTGTTGATTCCTTTTATGTATTTAGCAGTTTCTATCATATCCCCTCTGTCTCTTCTTTCTTTTAAGCTATACATGTTAAGGTCATTTAATCTTTCCTGGTAAGTTTTATCCTGCAATCCATGTACCAGTTTAGTAGCTCTTCTCTGAACTCTCTCCAAAGTATCTATATCCTTCTGGAGATATGGTCTCCAGTACTGAGCACAATACTCCAAATGAGGTCTCACTAGTGCTCTGTAGCCCTCTTTCTACTGGTAATGCCTCTCCCTATACACCCAAGCATTCTGCTAGCATTTCCTGCTGCTCTATGACATTGTCTGCCTACCTTTAAGTCTTCTGAAATAATGATCCCTAAATCCCTTTCCTCAGATACTGAGGTAAGGACTGCATCACTGATTTTATATTCTGCTCTTGGGTTTTTACGTCCCAGGTGCATTATCTTGCACTTATCAACATTACATTTTAGTTGCCAGATTTTTGACCATTCCTCTAGTTTTTCTAAGTCCTTTTCCACTTGGTGTATCCCT
Source organism: Bufo gargarizans (assembly GCF_014858855.1). NCBI lineage: Eukaryota > Metazoa > Chordata > Amphibia > Anura > Bufonidae > Bufo > Bufo gargarizans. The sequence goes on from NC_058083.1 coordinate 514,361,981, forward strand.
CCAGGAACATCAACCCTGTTACAAATCTTTGTGTCATCAGCAAATAAACACACCTTACCATTGAGGCCTTCTGCAATTTCGCTGATAAAGATATTAAACCATATGGGTCCCAGAACAGATCCCTGAGGTACCCCACTGGTAACAAGACCTTGGTCTGAATATACTCCATTGAATACAACCCTCTGTTGCCTGTCCCTCAGCCACTGCCTAATCCATTCAACAATATGGGAGTCCAAGCCCAAAGACTGCGATTTATTGATAAGCCTTCTATGTCGGACAGTATCAAAAGCCTTACTAAAGTCTAGATAAGCGATGTCTACTGCACCTCCTCCATCTATTATTTTAGTCACCCAATCAATAAAATCAGTATGATTAGTTTGACATGATCTCCCTGAAGTAAACCCATGCTGTTTTTCATCTTTCAATCCATGGGATTTTAGATGTTCCACAATACTCTCCTTAAGTATGGTTTCCATTAATTTCCCCACTATTGATGTCAGGCTTACTGGCCTATAGTTGCCCGATTCCTCCCTACTACCTTTCTTGTGAATGGGCACAACATTTGCTAATTTCCAATCTTCTGGGACGACTCCTGTTACCAGTGATTGGTTAAATAAATCTGTCAATGGTTTTGCTAGTTCACTGCTGAGCTCTTTTAATGGCTTTGGGTGTATCCCATCAGGCCCCTGTGACTTATTTGTATTAATTAAATACTCTGTGAAAGTGGGTGGACTCTTTGAGACACACCTTCTTCTTTAAAAACTGATCCGCTAAACGGAAGCCAAAACAGAAGCAAACGTAAACAACGGATCCGCTTTACAGGCGGATCCGTTTGAACAGATCCGTAAGAAAGTGAGCAATTTTGGAGACGGATCCGTTTTAAACGGATCCGTGAAACGTGAGTGTGAAAGTAGCCTTATCCAAAGACAGATTTGGTTATAAAGAGCAGAACTGAAGTAATTTCTCTATCCTGGCATCAGCCTCACTGTACAGTTATATATGGCTGAGCGTCTCATTCCCTTGTATCACTTCTCCTCAGTTCCCAGTCACTGGTCTTCCCTTTTTTTGATAATGACAAATTTTGTTCAGCTGCCATTTCTAATATTCATGTACAGCTCTATAGTCTTCCCCTCAGCCGGGCTCCTCAATCACTGAAGATCAGCTGTAATCTAGTCAGGACTACCCTGTCTCCTCACATCCAGATCCATCTCCTCACCACAACATCTTATCTCCCCGGTAACTGCCTCCTGATTGGACAGTTTTACCCCCACAGGGGAGGAGTAGGAGGAGCAACACCAGGATTCATAGCTCCCTTCAGCTAAGTAAGGCTGTGCTGTGCTCCATTCCCACCACAGAGCACAGCAAACAGGGACAGACATACAGAGACAGCGAACATAAGGAAGGAGGACATGAGAGGAGACGGCGTACATAAGGAAGGGGGGCATGAGAGGAGACGGCGTACATAAGGAAGGGGGACATGAGAGGAGACGGCGTACATAAGGAAGGGGGACATGAGAGGAGACGGCGTACATAAGGAAGGGGGACATGAGAGGAGACGGCGTACATAAGGAAGGAGACATGAGAGGAGACGGTGTACATAAGGAAGGGGGGCATGAGAGGAGACGGCGTACATAAGGAAGGGGGGCATGAGAGGAGACGGCGTACATAAGGAAGGGGGGCATGAGAGGAGACGGCGTACATAAGGAAGGGGGGCATGAGAGGAGACGGCGTACATAAGGAAGGGGGGCATGAGAGGAGACGGCGTACATAAGGAAGGGGGGCATGAGAGGAGACGGCGTACATAAGGAAGGGGGGCATGAGAGGAGACGGCGTACATAAGGAAGGGGGGCATGAGAGGAGACGGCGTACATAAGGAAGGGGGGCATGAGAGGAGACGGCGTACATAAGGAAGGGGGACATGAGAGGAGACGGCGTACATAAGGAAGGGGGGCATGAGAGGAGACGGCGTACATAAGGAAGGGGGACATGAGAGGAGACGGCGTACATAAGGAAGGAGGACAAGAGAGGAGACGGCGTACATAAGGAAGGGGGACATGAGAGGAGACGGCGTACATAAGGAAGGAGAACATGAGAGGAGACGGCGTACATAAGGAAGGAGACATGAGAGGAGACGGCGTACATAAGGAAGGGGGACATGAGAGAAGACGGTGTACATAAGGAAGGAGGAAATGAGAGGACACAGGGTACATAAGGAGGACATGAGAGGAGACGGCGTACATAAGGAAGGGGAACATGAGATGAGAGACCGAACATAAGGAAGGGGGACATGAGACACGCACAATAATTTAAAGAGGACCTCTCACCACTCCTGACATGTCTGTTTTAATAGCTATATGCATTCCACATGTCATAACAATTCTTTATTCACATTCCTTTATTCCTTATTCCTGCTAGAAGTTATGAATGAATTGCTAGCATTTGGCAGTAGGATCAGTGTTACAAGTCGGGGGTGTGTCCTTGCACAGTCTGACACTATCCAATCAGCACTGTCAGTGCAAGACACCGGCAGGGACGCACCCTCAATTGGTAACACCAATCTGGACCTTTATTGCAAATTGCCAGTAATTCATCCATAACTTCTAGCAGGAATAATAAGGGAACGGCACAACATAGAGCCATAAGAGACGCTCCAGAACCGTTATTACATGGGGATGCATGTAGCTATTAATACAAACATGTCAGGGGAGGGGACGGCTCCTCTTTAAAGGGAGTCTTTCACCTAAACTGACCGTTATAGAACACTAACCCCATGATCTGCATTATAGTCCCCATATTGGAATGCTAATTACCGTATAGCTGTCCGTCGCTTATTTTTGCTAAAAAACACTTTTATTCAATATGTAAATTAGGTTCTCAAGGTGCCCAGGCCCCTCGTCGCTTTTCATATAAACCCCTCCCCTTTCACCCCTCTGGCCCGCCCTAGGTTCTTCAGAAATCCAGCGCCGTTCACAAGATTTGCCGCGCCTGCGCACTTCATTCCCCATCATGGGCAGAGGCACAAGGCCGGTATAGGTAGGGAAATCTCACGAGGTAGGGTAGTATAATGCTACACCGGCCCGTACATCTAGCCGGTGTAGCGTTATACTACCCTACCTCGTGAGATTTCCATACCTCCTGACTTCCTGTCGCACTGCTAATGACGTGAGGAGGCGTTCCTGAGTTTTAACGATCTGCGCATGCGCAAACCGACAGTTTATGGAAAATCACAGCGGAGTTCAGCTTTACACCGGGACACTACGCATGCGTAGGAGAGCCTCAGTAGGGAAATATTACGGCCCAGTGCGCAAGCGCGGCTAACTCCGGCCGGCGCAGTGTGCCGGTGTGAAGCTGAACTCCGCTGAAATTTTCCATAAACTGTCGGTTTGCGCATGCGCAGATCGTCAAAACTCAGGACCACCTCCTCACGTCATTAGCAGTGCGACGGGAAGTCAGGAGGTAGGGAAATCTCACAAAGTAGGGTAGTATAACGCTACACCGTGTGCCTCTGCCCATAATAGGGAATGAAGTGCGCAGGTGTGGTGAATCTTGTAAACGGCGCTGGCGCTGTTCGGAGTTCATCCGATGCCTCCAGACCCTCATCACTAAGGCCGTGAACAAGGTCCTGGTGGACCGAAACATTGGCCAGTGTTATAACATTCAATTTTGGGATGGACAATAAATGAATCATTTCTGATTACTTTATACGAGTGCCGTGGGCTTTACCTACATCTAGTACATACAGGAGACTGATCACCTCTAGTTTTACAGGTAATGCCGTTCATTCCTTTTCTTCATTCTTTTCAGTATTTCCCAGTTCTCACAACTTATTAACAAAACATGAAAAATACAAATAACGTGAATAAGAAACCACTTCAGCTCCGTCCATCACACAGTACAGAAATAATACCGCCATACAGCACAGAGATGACGGCTGCGGTATAAGTCACTCTACAGCATAGAGGTATAATACTCCAGGAGGTCTGTGCTTGGAGAACCCCTTTATCCGCCTCCTGATGTGAATAGTGACCAGGCGGTAACTCCAGAGCAGAGAGCTGGTAGGGAAGGGGTTAATGACCCAGGAATCGGGACAGACAATGACAGTGCATACACACCTACCTGCCCCGTACCGCTATACACCTCCCCTGCTCTGCTGGTGGTGGAGGTAAAGGACCTGTGATGATGTCATGGCCATATGATCATGTGTGGGAGGAGTCAGAGATCACATGACTGGTGCTACTGTGCTGGTTGTCATTGGTGTTGGACGACCGTTTCCATTCCTGATGTAATTACAGTGTGTATGTAGCAGAGCTGTCTCTGTGAGATGTGTATGTAGCAGTGCTGTCTCTGTGTGATGTGTATGCAGCAGAGCTGTCTGTGTGTGATGTGTATGTAGCAGAGCTGTCTGTGTGATGTGTATGTAGCAGAGCTGTCTGTGTGATGTGTGTGTAGCGGCGCTGTCTCTGTGTGATGTGTATGCAGCAGAGCTGTCTCTGTGTGATGTGTATGTAGCAGAGCTGTCTCTGTGTGATGTGTAGGTAGCAGAGCTGTCTCTGTGTGATGTGTATGTAGCAGAGCTGTCTCTGTGTGATGTGTATGTAGCAGAGCTGTCTCTATGTGATGTGTATGTAGCAGAGCTGTCTCTGTGTGATGTGTAGGTAGCAGAGCTGTCTCTGTGTGATCTGTGTGTAGCAGAGCTGCCTCTGTGTGATGTGTATGTAGCAGAGCTGCCTCTGTGTGATGTGTATGTAGCAGAGCTGCCTCATGTGATGTGTATGTAGCAGAGCTGTCTCTGTGTGATGTGTATGTAGCAGAGCTGTCTCTGTGTGATGTGTATGTAGCAGAGCTGTCTCTATGTGATGTGTATGTAGCAGAGCTGTCTCTGTGTGATGTGTAGGTAGCAGAGCTGTCTCTGTGTGATGTGTAGGTAGCAGAGCTGTCTCTGTGTGATCTGTGTGTAGCAGAGCTGTCTCTATGTGATGTGTATGTAGCAGAGCTGTCTCTGTGTGATGTGTATGTAGCAGAGCTGTCTCTGTGTGATGTGTAGGTAGCAGAGCTGTCTCTGTGTGATGTGTAGGTAGCAGAGCTGTCTCTGTGTGATCTGTGTGTAGCAGAGCTGTCTCTATGTGATGTGTATGTAGCAGAGCTGTCTCTGTGTGATGTGTATGTAGCAGAGCTGTCTGTGTGATGTGTATGTAGCAAAGCTGTCTCTGTGTGATCTGTATATAGCAGAGCTGTCTCTGTGTGATCTGTATGTAGCAGAGCTGTCTCTGTGTGATCTGTATGTAGCAGAGCTGTCTCTGTGTGATCTGTGTGTAGCAGAGCTGTCTCTGTGTGATGTGTATGTAGCAGAGCCGTCTCTGTGTGATGTGTATGTAGCAGAGCTGTCTCTGTGAGATGTGTATGTAGCAGAGCTGTCTCTGTGAGATGTGTATGTAGCAGAGCTGTCTCTGTGTGATGTGTATGTAGCAGAGCTGTCTCTGTGTGATGTGTATGTAGCAGTGCTGTCTCTGTGTGATGTGTATGTAGCAGTGCTGTCTCTGTGTGATGTGCAGGTAGCAGAGCTGTCTCTGTGTGATGTGTATGCAGCGGAGCTGTCTCTGTGTGACGTGTATGTAGCGGAGCTGTCTCTGTGTGATGTGTATGTAGCAGAGCTGTCTCTGTGTGATGTGTATGTAGCGGAGCTGTCTCTGTGTGATCTGTATATAGCAGAGCTGTCTCTGTGAGATGTGTATGTAGCAGAGCTGTCTCTGTGTGATGTGTATGCAGCAGAGCTGTCTCTGTGTGATGTGTATGTAGCGGAGCTGTCTCTGTGTGATCTGTATATAGCAGAGCTGTCTCTGTGAGATGTGTATGTAGCAGAGCTGTCTCTGTGTGATGTGTATGCAGCAGAGCTGTCTGTGTGATGTGTATGTAGCGGAGCTGTCTCTGTGTGATGTGTATGTAGCAGAGCTGTCTCTGTGAGATGTGTATGTAGCAGAGCTGTCTGTGTGATGTGTATGTAGTAGAGCTGTCTCTGTGTGATGTGTATGTAGCAGAGCTGTCTCTGTGTGATGTGTATGTAGCAGTGCTGTCTCTGTGTGATGTGTATGTAGCAGTGCTGTCTCTGTGTGATGTGTATGTAGCAGACTGTTTGTGAGGAGCCATGCTGTAACATCAGAACACAGCTCCCTGGATAACCTGGATTGGCCCATCTCATACATTGGGGGCAAATTACTAGGATATGCCACCAGACGTGGGTCCCATACCAGTCTCTAGAAAGTAGCCCACAAAGTGAAGAAGAGTGCACCTCCCGTGCGCAGCTGCCCTCCACTCATTTCTGTGGGGCTGCTGAAAATAGCCGAGCGCTGGAAGTCCCATAGAAATTAATGGGAAGCGCACCGCACAGGGGAGGCCATAGTTCTACTCACTTCTATGGGGCTGACGGGAATATCCGAGCCAGCGCTCAGAATGCGACGCCCATATGATACAACGGGAGGATAGTCGTAGCAAGACACATCTTAGAGCTCTTATTTTCTTTCCGTGTTCGTTCAGATTTTTTTTTTGCGGACTGTATACGGAACCCTTTATTTCAATGAGTCCGCAAAAAAACATAAGTTGCTACGTTTCCATACAGTATGTCCGCAGGTCTGCCATGCAAAAAAATAGAACATATCCTATTATTGTCCACATTACGGACAAGGATAGGACTGTTCTATTAGGGGCCGGCTGTTCCGGTCCGCAAAATACGGAATGCACACGGACGTCATCCGTCTTTTTTGCGGATCCATGTTTTGTGGACCGCAAAATACATACGGTCGTGTGCATGAGGCCTTACCCTGATGATGTCTTCAATGGAGCTAAGCTCTTCGTTACATAGCTAGATGTTCTCTAGTTTCCCGGCCCCTACTACAGGGTTGCCAAAATTTTGGGACAGTCTGTAAAAATAGGCAACTTTTTTTTCCCTGTGTCTGTGAAAAAAAATTAGAGGTGCCCGTGATTTTTTTTTTTTAGGCTGGTGGTACTTGACTAGATTATTTTGGTTGTAATTATTATTTTAGGCTACTTTCACACTTGCGGCAGAGTATTCTGGCAGGCAGTTCCATCGCCGGAACTGCCTGCCGGATCCAGCAATCCAGACGCAAACGGATGCATTTGTGAGACGGATCCGGATGCGGATCCGTCTCACAAATGCATTGCAATACCGGATCCGTCTTTCCGGTTTTCATCCGGAAAAAATGGATCCGGTATCCTGATGCATACTGAACGGAATGCTCTCCATTCAGAATGCATTAGGATAAGGCCTCATGCACACGACCGTTGTTGCCTTCCGAAATTTGCGGAACGGAACGGGCGCCGGCAATATAAATGCCTATTTTTGTCCGCAAAGCGCGGACAAGAATAGGACATGTTATATTTTTTTTGCGGGGCCGCGGAACGGAGCCACGGATGCGGACAGCACGCGGAGTGCTGTCCGCATCTTTTGCAGCTCCATTGAAGTAAATGCGGACCCAAACAACGGTCGTGTGCATGAGGCCTAAAACTGATCAGTTTTTTTCCAGTATTGAGCCCCTGTGACGGAACACCCGAGTCCGTAAAGTTTTTCTTGCCGCCTGTATACTTTAATGGACTCGCAAAAAAAAGAGAAATGACACCGCCGTGTGCATTCTGTGCCCGTACGTCCACATGGCCGTTCCGCAAAAAAATAGAACATGTCCAATTCTTGTCTGTATTGCGGACAAGGATAGGACATTTCTGCAGGAGCCAAAAATAAGTGGCATGCCCTCAGCCGGAATCTGTGACCGCAAAACACTTCCGGCCGTGTGCATGAGCCCTAAAGGCTGGTAATAGGTTCTTCAATCAGTACATTGAGCTATAGACATGTATTACTTATCATTTTTATCATTCATTATGGTTTTCCAATTTGTCTTTAAAAAATGTTGGCTGTCCGTGAAGTTGTCCAGAAAAAAAAGAAAATTCTAGTAGGGATCCCTGCCCACTAGCCCCACCTAAAGGTCTTCAGTATGCAGTACACGTGTAAAGTTACTTCAGTCTTTAGGAACGCGGCCAAGTATCAGGTACCACTAACCAACTACATTACAAGCACTAAAATTCCTTGCTATACATTCCACCCCTGGTTCTAGCTCTTTAATTTATTACAACCTGTCTAACAAAATAAAAATCAAATATATATATATATGCAATTATACCATGATACACCTTAGTTTCAAAGCAAATTCCATATAGGTATCTATAGAAAAAGGAACCTTCCTGATATAATCTATCCACCCTATTTATTAAAGAATACTGATCCGAATTGTTTAACAGGAAAACACCTTGGCACCACTGGGATTAAGGCCCCTTTCACACGGGCGAGATTTCCGTGCGGGTGCGATGCGTGAGTTGAACGCATTGCACCCGCACTGAATCCTGACCCATTCATTTCTATGGGGCTGTTCACATGAGCGGTGATTTTCACGCATCACTTATGCGTTGCGTGAAAATCGCAGCATGTTCTATATTCTGCGTTTTTCACGTAACGCAGGCCCCATAGAAATGAATGGGGTTGCGTGAAAATCGCAAGCATCCGCAAGCAAGTGCGGATGCGGTGCGATTTTCACGCATGGGTTCTAGGTGACAGTCTATTCACTGTATTATTTTCCCTTATAACATGGTTATAAGGGAAAATAATAGCATTCTGACTACAGAATGCTTAGTATAATGGTGCTGGGAGGGTTAAAAAAAATAAAAAAGTTAACTCACCTTATCCCCATGATCGCCTAGTTCCCGGTCGGTCTCTTCTTTAGCTGTGGCTAAAGGACCTTTGGTGATGTCAGATCACATGCTCCATCACCATGGTGATGGACCATGTGATTGGAGCATGTGATCTGACATCACCAAAGGTCATTCAGCCCAAGCCCACAGCTAAAGAAGAGACCGACCGGGAACTACACGATCATGGGGATAAGGTGAGTTAACGTTTTTTTTTTTTTTAACCCTTCCAGCACTATTATACTAAGCATTCTGTATTCAGAATGCTATTATTTTCCCTTATAACCATGTTATAAGGGAAAATAATAGAATCTTCAGAACATCAATCCCAAGCCCGAACTTCTGTGAAGAAGTTCGGGTTTGGGTACCAAACATGCGCGATTTTTCTCACGCGAGTGCAAAACGCATTACAATGTTTTGCACTCGCGCGGAAAAATCGCGGGTGTTTCCGCAACGCACCCGCACATTTTTCCGCAACGCCCGTGTGAAAGGGGCCTTAAACAAAAAAAACTATGTCTGTTGGACTAACAATTTTCTTTAGTAAGGATCTTCTTAAATGTTCAGCCTCTGGTGCCGTTTCTTGATCTTGCCTTGAGAATCCTCCTCTCATCGAACTCGTCTGCCGTCAGCCCATATCATTACAGGGTTCTCCAAACACTCACAAGTATCAAAGTTGATTTTCCACTTTCCTTGGTGCTCTTTAACCCCTTAAGGACACAGCCTTTTTACACCTTAGGACCAGGCCATTTTTTGCAAATCTGACCAGTGTCACTATAAGTGCTGATAACTTTAAAACGCTTTGACTTATCCAGGCCGTTCTGAGATTGTTTTTTCGTCACATATTGTACTTCATGACACTGGTAAAATGAAGTTAAAAAAAATATTTTTTTTGCACCAAAAAATACCTAATTTAACAAAAAGTTGGAAAAATTAGCAAATTTCAAAGTTTCAGTTTCTCTACTTCTGTAATACCCCTAAAAATTGTGATGCCTTTACATTCCCCATATGTCTACTTCATGTTTGAATTATTTTGGGAATGATATTTTATTTTTTGGGGATGTTACAAGGCTTAGAAGTTTAGAAGCAAATCTTGAAATTTTTCAGAAATTTACAAAAACCCAATTTTTAGGGACCACTACAGCTCTGAAGTCACTTTGCGAGGCTTACATAATAGAAACCACCCAAAAATGACCCCATTCTATAAACTACACCCCTCAAGGTATTCAAAACTGATTTTACAAACTTCGTTAACCCTTTAGGTGTTGCACAAGAGTTATTGGCAAATGGGGATGAAATTTGAGAATTTCATTTTTTGGCTAATTTTCCATTTTAACCCATTTTTTCCACTAACAAAGCAAGGGTTAACAGCCAAACAAGACTGTATCTTTATTGCCCTGACTCTGCCGTTTACAGAAACACCCCATATGTGGCCGTAAACTACTGTACGGCCAGACAGCGGGGCGTAGAGTGAAAGGTGCGCCGTATGGTTTTTGGAAGGCAGGTTTTGCTGGATAGTTTTTTTGACACCATGTCCCATTTGAAGCCCCCTGATGCACCCCTAGAGTAGAAACTCCATAAAAGTGACCCCATCTAAGAAACTACACCCCTCAAGGTATTCAAAACTGATTTTTACTAACTTCATTAACCCTTTAGGTGTTGCACAAGAGTTATTGGCAAATGGGGATGAAATTTGAGAATTTCATTTTTTTGCCTAATTTTCCATTTTAACCCATTTTTTCCACTAACAAAGCAAGGGTTAACAGCCAAACAAGACTGTATCTTTATTGCCCTGACTCTGCCGTTTACAGAAACACCCCATATGTGGGCGTAAACTACTGTACGGCCACACAGCGGGGCGTAGAGTGAAAGGTGCGCCGTATGGTTTTTGGAAGGCAGGTTTTTTTGACACCATGTCCCATTTGAAGCCCCCCTGATGCACCCCTAGAGTAGAAACTCCAAAAAAGTGACCCCATCTAAGAAACTACACCCCTCAAGGTATTCAAAACTGATTTTACTAAGTTTGTTAACCCTTTAGGTGTTGCACAAGATTTAATGGAAAATAGAGATACAATTTCAAAATTTCACTTTTTTGGCAGATTTTCCATTTTAATATTTTTTTTCCAGTTACAAAGCAAGGGTTAACAGCCAAACAAAACTCATTATTTATGGCCCTGATTCTGTAGTTTACAGAAACACCCCATATGTGGTCGTAAACTGCTGTACGGGCACACGGCAGGGCGCAGAAGGAAAGGAATGCCATACGGTTTTTGAAAGGCAGATTTTGCTGGACTGGTTTTATTGACACCATGTCCCATTTGAAGCCCCCCTGATGCACCCCTAGAGTAGAAACTCCAAAAAAGTGACCCCATTTTAGAAACTACGGGATAAGGCCCCCTGCACACGGCCGTGTTTCACAGCCGTGTGCGGGCCGTGGAACCGCGGCCTGGATCCCTCCTGAGAGCAGGAGCGCACGGCGTCACTGGTTGCTATGACGCCGTGCGCTCCCTGCTGCCGGCACAGTACAGTAATACACTGGTATAGATCATACCAGTGTATTACTGTATTGCGGCGGCAGCAGGGAGCGCACGGCGTCATAGCAACCAGTGACGCCGTGCGCTCCTGCTCTCAGGAGGGATCCAGGCCGCGGTTCCACGGCCCGCACACGGCTGTGAAACACGGCCGTGTGCAGGGGGCCTTAGGTGGCAGTTTTGTTGGTACTAGTTTAGGGTACATATGATTTTTGGTTGCTCTATATTACACTTTTTGTGCGGCAAGGTAACAAGAAATAGCTTTTTTGGCACCGTTTTTTTTTTGTTATTTACAACATTCATCTGACAGGTTAGATCATGTGGTAATTTTATAGAGCAGGTTGTCACGGACGCGGCGATACCTAATATGTATACAATTTTTTTTATTTATGTAAGTTTTACACAATGAATTAATTTTTAAAACAAAAAAAAGTTTTAGTGTCTCCATAGTCTAAGAGCCATAGTTTTTTTTAGTTTTTGGGCGATTAAGTAGGGTCTCATTTTTTGCGGGATGAGATTACGGTTTTATTGGAACTATTTTGGGGTGCATATGACTTTTTGATCGCTTGCTGTTACACTTTTTGTGAAGTAAGATGACAAAAAAGTTTTTTCAGTTTTGGGGCGATTATCTTGGGTAGGGTATGATTTTTGCGGGATGAGATGACGGTTTGATTGTTACAATTTTGGAGTACATACAACTTTTTTGATCACTTTTATTAACTTTTTGGGGAAGTAAGGTGGGCAAAATTTCAATTTCATCATAGTTTTTAATTTTTTATTTTTATGGCGTTCACCGTTTGGGTAAAGTAACATGACCGTTTTATAGATCAGGTCGTTACGGACGCGGCGATACCAAACATGTGTAGGGAATTTCATTTTTTTTATTTTTAATCAGTGATAAATGTGTTTTTTGATTTTTACTTTATTTTCACTTTCTTTTTGACCCAGACCCACTTGGTTCTTGAAGATCCAGTGGGTCTGATGTCTGTATAATACAGTACAGTACAATATCTAGTACTGTACTGTATTTTACACTTTGTCTGAACAGATCTATGCCTTTCAGCACAGATCTGTTCAGCACCATGGGCAGCAGGACGCCTGAGAAGGCGTCCTGTTGCCATGGGAACCTTCCCCGTCTGCTCAGTTATGGTCAGAACTGCGCAGACGGGGAAGGGTAAGGACGGGGCTTGGGGGGCTGTCTGGGAGCTCTCTCCCTCTCCATTCGGGGGGCTGCAAAGGCACAGCAGCCCTCCGATGGGAGAGGGAGGGAGCTCCCTGAGCTGTTAACCTTTTCCATACCGCGGTCCGTACGGACCGCGGTATGGAAAGGGTTAAACGGCTGACATCGCATCACCGATGTCAGCCGTTTATACCAGGGTGCCAGCAATGTGCTGGCACCCTGGTATACCCACTAGACGCCAACGATTACGCAATGGGAGGCGGGCGGGGGATCGCGATCCCGCCTGCCGCACCGCCCGCCTCCCGCACCGCCCGCAACCCTCCCCCTGCACCTCCCACCCGGCAAAAATCACTAAGGGGTGCAGGGGGGGGGGGGATACAGATGCATTTTAGGAATACTAAAGTTTCTGATCCCCGCGGTCAGGGACCGCGGGGATCAGAAACTGCAGAAATCGCAGCAAACCGCAGGTCTGAATTGACCTGCGGTTTGCCGCGATCGCCGACATGGGGGGGTCACGGGACCCCCCGGCGCATTTAGCCTAGGTGCCTGCTCAATGATTTGAGCAGGCACCGGGTTCCGATCACTGCCAGCCGCACGGCAGTGATTAGAAATACACAGGGCGTACATGTACGCCCTGTGTCCTTAAGTACCAGGGCACAAGGGCGTACCTGTACGCCCTATGTCCTTAAGAGGTTAAACCAGACTGCCTGGCATTTCAAACTTTCCTCTTACTAAACGTTGAGGCTTTATGACTTTGTCCATCACCGTCTCTTACCCCTCGCCCCTCGGTGATGGTGAATGAGGGGATTGCAGGTGTAGTCACAATCCTACGTACAGGTTTCAGAGCCTCTTTTTACTGGTTGTAAGACGGTCCATGACCTTTTCTGAGGGAGGAGCTGTGACACCGAGACCTCCTCCTCTCACTGGTCTGCAGGTCTTTGTAGAAGATCATCTGCCCTGCTGGTTGGTATATTGCTATACTGCGGCAAGTCTTGGGCAGATGACTACCTTTGTGATTCCCCCCGGACAACTGTAGTGCGAGCAGCAATGCCTTGTTCACCATGGCAGAACGGTGGTTGATGTCGCTTCTTGTTGGGTGGCAGGCAGGTCCCCGAAAGATGTGTCTTACTACACCCGGTGGTGTTGACTTGGGCAGCCCCTGGGAACTGCTGAGGTTGTCGTTCCTGTCTCTGCTAAACAGCCGATCCAGCCTGCACGTAGGGAAGATGGAATTAAAGACAAACCTGAACAGTTCCATACGTTCTAGAAGAAATAAAAGAGTTTGATAATAAATTAATTTCGGGATTATCTCTGCCCATGGGTTTCAACTCAGTCCAATATAACTCAGTCTATGGAAATGGGAGCCGCTTATGGGGGGGGGGAGTACGATTTATAGGGGTTCTCTTACTTCAGCAAATAGCATTTATTATGGAGAGAAAGTTAATACAAGCCACTTACTAGTGTATTGTGATTGTCCATATTGCTTCTTTTGCTGGCTAGATTAATTTTTCCATCACATTAAACACTTTGTTTCCATGGTTACGACCACCCTGCAATCCGTCACCGGAGGCCGTGCTTGCACACTATAGGAAAAAGCTGTAGCCTATGTGAGCTCCCACGGTCCTGGTCACCAGAGAGGTCGGTGTTTTTTCCTATAGTGTGCAAACACGACCACCGCTGATGGATTGCAGGGTGGTCATAACCATGGAAACGAGCAGTGCCTAAGGAGATGGAAAAATCAATAAAGCCAGCAAAGGAGGCAATATGGACAGTCACAATACATTAGTAAGTGCTTTGAAAATTTCCGGAAAAAAAAACTTGAGCAGCTGAACTTTATTTGGGGTCAATCAGAGGCACTTTAAATGATGGCAGGTGTATGCAGACTCCTATTTAACATAATTTTGAATCTGATTGCTTACTTCTGAACACAGCTACATCCCCAGTTATAAGAGGGTGTGCACACTTATGCAACCACATTTTATTTATTTTTTTCCTCCACCTAAAAGATTTGAGTTTGTTTTTCAATTGAGTGGTACAGTTTATAGGCCACATTAAAGGTGGAAAAAGTTCTGAAATGATTTATAAAATTTTTTTTACAGCACAGAAACCTGACATTTTAACAGGGGTGTGTAGACTTTTTATATCCACTGTATATCCAGTAAGGCCGGCCCTATGTGTGTGCATATATATATATATACATACAAACCGGATTCCAAAAAAGTTGGGACACTATACAAATCGTGAATAAAAACTGAATGCAATGATGTGGAGGTGCCAACTTCTAATATTTTATTCAGAATAGAACATAAATCACGGAACAAAAGTTTAAACTGAGAAAATGTACCATTTTAAGGGAAAAATATGTTGAATCAGAATTTCATGGTGTCAACAAATCCCCAAAAAGTTGGGACAAGGCCATTTTCACCACTGTGTGGCATCTCCCCTTCTTCTTACAACACTCAACAGACGTCTGGGGACCGAGGAGACCAGTTTCTCAAGTTTAGAAATAGGAATGCTCTCCCATTCTTGTCTAATACAGGCCTCTAACTGTTCAATCGTCTTGGGCCTTCTTTGTTGCACCTTCCTCTTTATGATGCGCCAAATGTTCTCTATAGGTGAAAGATCTGGACTGCAGACTGGCCAGTTCAGTACCCGGATCCTTCTCCTACGCAGCCATGATGTTGTGATTGATGCAGAATGTGGTCTGGCATTATCTTGTTGAAAAATGCAGGGTCTTCCCTGAAAGAGATGACGTCTGGATGGGAGCATATGTTGTTCTAGAACCTGAATATATTTTTCTGCATTGATGGTGCCTTTCCAGACATGCAAGCTGCCCATGCCACACGCACTCATGCAACCCCATACCATCAGAGATGCAGGCTTCTGAACTGAGCGTTGATAACAACTTGGGTTGTCCTTGTCCTCTTTGGTCCGGATGACATGGCGTCCCAGATTTCCAAAAAGAACTTCGAATCGTGACTCGTCTGACCACAGAACAGTCTTCCATTTTGCCACACTCCATTTTAAATGATCCCTGGCCCAGTGAAAACGCCTGAGCTTGTGGATCTTGCTTAGAAATGGCTTCTTCTTTGCACTGTAGAGTTTCAGCTGGCAACGGCGGATGGCACGGTGGATTGTGTTAACTGACAATAGTTTCTGGAAGTATTCCTGAGCCCATTCTGTCATTTCCTTTACAGTAGCATTCCTGTTTGTGGTGCAGCGTCGTTTAAGGGCCCGGAGATCACGGGCATCCAGTATGGTTTTACGGCCTTGACCCTTACGCACAGAGATTGTTCCAGATTCTCTGAATCTTCGGATGATGTTATGCACAGTTGATGATGATAGATGCAAAGTCTTTGCAATTTTTCGCTGGGTAACACCTTTCTGATATTGCTCCACTATCTTTCTGCGCAACATTGTGGGAATTGGTGATCCTCTACCCATCTTGGCTTCTGAGAGACACTGCCACTCTGAGAAGCTCTTTTTATACCCAATCATGTTGCCAATTGACCTAATTAGTGTTAATTGGTCTTCCAGCAATTCGTTATGCTCAAATTTACTTTTTCCAGCCTCTTATTGCTACTTGTCCCAACTTTTTGGGGATTTGTTGACACCGTGAAAATTTGAATCAACTTATTTTTCCTTTAAAATGATACATTTACTCGGATTAAACGTTTGATCTGTCATCTACGTTCTATTACAAATAAAATATTGACATTTGCCATCTCCACATCATTGCATTCAGTTTTTATTTACAATTTGTTTAGTGTCCCAACTTTTTTGGAATCCGGTTTGTATATATATAACATGTATGCTGCAATATATATAAATAACTAGCAGGGTATATTTTATCTATTTCATTTAATGTTTGTGTTTGTCGTTAAAAGATAGACAGTATCCCCCATAACAGTGACCTCTACAGCACCCCGCCCCTTTAACAGTGAACTCCACAGTTCCCCAACCTTTAACACTGACCCCCCCTCCCCCACAGTGCCCTTCCACTTTAAAATGGGACCTCCACAGCAGCCCATCCCCTTAACCGTGTGTATGGCAATTGGGATACGAAGAGAAATACTTGCAGGCTTGTATTGGCTAATGCAGGTCATTTTTGGGGAATATCTCAGGAACGATACGTCCTAAAGAGCTGAGACCCTGTCTAAAACCTTCCCGGGCACCTGATGTACCTGTGTGCCAAATTTGGTGAAGATCAGTTCAGTCATTTGGTCGCGCATAAAGAACAGACAGACGTCCAGACTGAAACTAATTTTTATATATATGAGATGTATATGGCAGGCTTAAACATACTGTATATAATGGGTATGTATGCTGCTATACGCTCCCAGGTAAATAACATCAGTCCCTCCAACATGCAGTCCCAGACTCCCAGAAGTAAAGTGCACATGAGATTTATTTTATTTATTTTACTTTGCTGGAATTGTATTACGCAGTCTTTTTTTATCACAAGAATCCGTGGAGAAAAAAACTGAAATAATCTATTTGCAGGTGCATACCACCAAACATAAACCGGAACTGGATCCAAAATGCCATAATAAAATCACCACCTTTATTAATAATGAATACTATAAGATAATTAAAGCCACATAGAAGATAGACAGATAAAAGAGGAAGAACCCGCATACACAGTATACCTGCTGCGGATTTCAAATACTGAAGGAAATTATTCGCCCACATGAAGAGCTCTATTCATTAACATTAGCAACGAATTCCGGTAGATAAAATCTAGGCCTTGTACGGATTGCAAATACGCTTGTGTGAAAGCGGACAAACGCCTGAATATTTCAGGATTATCGGGTCCAGAGATGGCCTTTCACACATGTAGCTATCACCCCAGAGGTGTTCCATGTCAGGTGCATTCTCACTACACAGGAAATGCTCTAGGTCCCTAGGCAAGGAGCGGGAACTTTAGGAATGGCCCACTGAAATTTTATGGAACATTTACTGCTGGTTTTACGCATGAGCTCACCCGAAATTACTACTAGGGCTCTGGGGAGAAAAAGTCAGGGCAAAGTCTGGGACAGATATTTTAGATGTTTGCGTTCATACTAGGGTTGTCACGATACCAACATTGTGATTTGATTTCGAAACTATGAAAAAGTATTGCGATACTCAATACCATTCGATACCACTCGGAAAAAAAATAAAAAAGTCACGTGCATTCCGCATTTTACGGAACATTTGGCCCATACCAGTACAGTCCTATCCTATTTTTTAGGGGGACAAGGTGACTAAAAAATGTCTAATTGCTTGTTTTCTATTTTTTGGACTTTTTCAGGCATGGCGATACCTAATATGTATATTTATTTTATTGTTTATATACACTCACCTAAAGAATTATTAGGAACACCATACTAATACGGTGTTGGACCCCCTTTTGCCTTCAGAACTGCCTTAATTCTACATGGCATTGATTTAACAAGGTGCTGATAGCATTCTTTAGAAATGTTGGCCCATATTGATAGGATAAGCATCTTGCAGTTGATGGAGATTTGAGGGATGCACATCCAGGGCATGAAGCTCCCGTTCCACCACATCCCAAAGATGCTCTATTGGGTTGAGATCTGGTGACTGTGGGGGCCATTTTAGTACAGTGAACTCATTGTCATGTTCAAGAAACCAATTTGAAATGATTCGAGCTTTGTGACATGGTGCATTATCCTGCTGGAAGTAGCCATCAGAGGATGGCACTAAGGGGCCTAAAGTTTGCCCAGAAAACATCCCCCACACCATTATACCACCACCACCAGCCTGCACAGTGGTAACAAGGCATGATGGATACATGTTCTCATTCTGTTTACGCCAAATTCGGACTCTACTATTTGAATGTTTCAACAGAAATCGAGACTCATCAGACCAGGCAACATTTTTTCAGTCTTCAACAGTCCAATTTTGGTGAGCTCGTGCAAATTGTAGCCTCTTTTTCCTATTTGTAGTGGAGATGAGTTGTACCCGGTGGGGTCTTCTGCTGTTGTAGCCCACCTTTCTTTCCCATTCTCACATTCAGTTTGGAGTTCAGGAGATTGTCTTGACCAGGACCACAACCCTACATGCATTGAAGCAACTGCCATTTGATTGGTTGACTAGATAATCGCATTAATGAGAAATAGAACAGGTGTTCCTAATAATTCTTTAGGTGAGTGTATTTTATATGTAAAATTGGGAAAGGGCATGATTCAAACTTTTAATATTTAGGTGTTTTAAGTTATTTTTTTATTTTTTTGACCCATACCCACTTGGTTCTTGAAGATCCAGTGGGTATGATGTCTGTATAATACAGTACAGTACATTATATAGTGAACTGTACTGTATTTTCACTTTACAAAGTCTGATCAGACTTCTGCCTTTAGCAGAAGTCTGATTAGCACCATGGACAGACAGAAGCTTGTGAAGGCGTCCGGTTTCCATGGTATCCATCACTCGCTGCCACAAAAGAGCAGCCCCCGATGGGAGAGGGAGGGAGCTCCCTCCCTGTTAACCTCTTCCATACAGCCGTCCCTACGGACTGCGGCATGAAAGGGGTTAAACGGCTGATATCTGTGATGATAATGTCAGCCGTTTCAAGCAGTGTCAGCAATGTGCTGACACTTTGCTAAAACCGCTCGGCCATCCTGAGACACATCACAAAGTGGGCTGCAGGGGGGGGGGGGGGTAAACATAAAAAAAAGCATTTTGAAGTTTCTGAATTGACCTGCGGTTTGCAGCGATCGTCGATAAGGGGGGGTCACAGGACCCCGGCATTGACCCAGGGTGCCTGCTGATTGATTTCAGCAGGCACCCAGTCCCGATCACCGCCCGCCACGCAGCGGTGATCGGAACTACACAGGGCGTACAGGTACGCTCTGTGTACTTAAGTACCAGGACATCAGGGCGTACCTGTACGCCCTGTGTCCGTAACAGGTTAAAGTGGCAGAACAGCAAAGGCAAAAAAGTCAGAGAAAGAGCGCCAACCGTCCTGCGATTCCTAGATCGAGAAAGAGACGCATGGTGGGAGGCCAGTCAAGAGCTAGAGTGCCTGCACCGATATCCACGGAGAGACCACGTACTGCAGTCAGCTATTTTCTCGCCACTAGACCCAAAGCCTGCAGCAGCGTATTCAAGCCAGCGCATCGCAAGTCTGCAGAGAACATCGCAACTCAGTGCAGAGCATCCCAAGTCATCACAGAGCATCGCAAGTCAGCACAAGCATCGCATCATATCAAGAAAAGACACATCTCCCTTAAGATTGACATTTGTTCCTGCTCTTCAGAAGAAGGTCAGAGCTTTCCTTTTATTACTTATCATTGCATATAGGCTTTGGCATAAAGAGACATGTTTTGTGTTCAGGAATAAGATACTTTAAATAAAAAAAACAAAGGACAGTTTGTAGTACACAGACTCTAAAGCATTTAAAATGAAAGTCATATATTGCCTGCATTTATCGCTGTTGTATTTAAAGTGACAGTCATTTATTTCTGCATTTGTCAGTATTGCATTTAAAGTGAAAGGACTCTTAATATTCGTATTGACTGTCAGTATTGCATTTAAAGTAAAATGTCTGAACCTAGTATTACCATGTCACTGTTAGAGGATACAAAGATAGATAGAGTAGAGGGGGAAGTGGAAGGGAACTTGTCTGAGGTAGAAGAGTCTGATGCAGCATTAGTCGTGTCTCAAATATAGCCCAAACAGATGAACTAAGACGTTCATCACGTGCCAGAAAACCGACCCCCAAAGATGCTGGAAAATTTGGAACAAGAAGCAGCACTGAAAGGAAAAAAGTTTGCCAGAAAGTATGATAAATGGAAATTATACATTAAAGACATTCGTAAAAAGCTAAAGCAAGAAAGTATAAAAGGGTAAGGGTAAGTGATATGGTAGAGACGGTAGAAGAATCTGAATCAGAATTTATGGCACCATATGTCAACCTGCGGTCACTTATGACACCTTCCCAGGATATTGTAAGGAGCATGGACACATGTACTGCGGTCATTAAAGATTTGGTAAAGCTCATAAGAGAACTATCATCTGCAGAAAACTATGATGAAGTTAAAGCAAGAAGTAGAATGAATGAGCTTTTTATGAGAGACTATGCTAGGTCCTTAGGTGGTACAACAATTTTAACTGTGACTTCCTTCGCTAGCAGAAGTGCCACCCATATATCAGAGTCTTCAAATACTTCAGCCAAAAGAAAGGAATTAGCTGAACAACTTGCTGTCAAGAGAGCAGAAATTGAAATGGAAGCTGCCATCGAGGCGTAGCGCCAACTGATGGCTGAAAAGTAAGCACAACGCCATCAGATGGAAGCTGAAATCTAGGCACAGCGCCAACAGATGAAAATTCTTGCAAGGCAAAAAGAAGTTAAGATCATAGAAGCCAGACTCTGATATGGAGGATATGAGGATACGGAGGATATGAGTCAGAGTAGTCATAGGTTCAAATCTGTACTAAGTGAAGAAACAGACTCCTAATTTCCTTCATACACCCAGGAGAATGGAAGGAAATCTCCAGCATGTAGTGAAGAAATACAGTCAGGTTCATAAATATTGGGACATCGACACAATTCTAAAATTTTTTGCTCTATACACCACTACAATGGATTTGAAATGAAACAAACAAGATGTGCTATAACTGCAGACTGTCAGATTTAATTTGAGGGTATTTACATCCAAATCAGGTGAACAGTTTAGGAATTACAACAGTTTGCATATGTGCCTCCCACTTGTTAAGGGAGCAAAAGTAATGGGACAAAATAATAATCATAAATCAAACTTTCATTTTTTAATACTTGGTTGCAAATCCTTTGCAGTCAATTACAGCCTGAAGTCTGGAATGCAAAGACATCACCAGACGCTGGGTTTCATCACTGGTGATGCTCTGCCAGGCCTCTACTGCAACTGTCTTCAGTTCCTACTTGTTCTTGGGGCATTTTCCCTTAAGTTTTGTCTTCAGCAAGTGAAATGCATGCTCAATCGGATTCAGGTCAGGTGATTGACTTGGCCATTGCATAACATTCCACTTCTTTCCCTTAGAAAACTCTTTGGTTGCTTTTGCAGTATGCTTTGGGTCATTGTCCATCTGCACTGTGAAGCGCCGTCCAATGAGTTCTGAAGCATTTGGCTGAATATGAGCAGATAATATTGCCCGAAACACTTCAGAATTCATCCTGCTGCTTTTGTCAGCTGTCACATCATCCATAAATACAAGAGAACCAGTTCTATTGGCAGCCATACATGCCCACGCCATGACACTACCACCACCATGCTACACTGATGAGGTGGTATGCTTAGGATCATGAGCAGTTCCTTTCCTTCTCCATATTCTTCTCTTCCCATCATTCTGGTACAAGTTGATCTTGGTCTCATCTGTCCATAGGATGTTGTTCAAGAACTGTGAAGGCTTTTTTAGGTGTTGTTTGGCAAACTCTAATCTGGGCTTCCTGTTTTTCAGGCTCACCAATGGTTTACATCTTGTGGTGAACCCTCTGTATTTACTCTGGTGAAGTCTTCTCTTGATTGTTGACTTTGACACACATACACCTACCTCCTTGAGAGTGTTCTTGATCTGGCCAACTGTTGTAAAGGGTGCTTTCTTCACCAGGGAAAGAATTCTTCGGTCATCCACCACAGTTGTTTTCCGTGGTTTTCCGGGTCTTTTGGTGTTGCTGAGCTCACCGGTGCGTTCCTTCTTTTTAAGAATGTTCCAAACAGTTGTTTTGGCCACCCCTAATGTTTTTGCTATCTCTCTGATGGGTTTGTTTTGTTTTTTTTCAGCCTGATGATGGCTTGCTTCACTGATAGTGACAGTTCTTTGGATCTCATCTTGAAAGTTGACAGCAACAGATTCCAAATGCAAATAGCACACTTGAAATGAACTCTGGATCTTTTATCTGCTCATTGTAATTGGGATAATGAGGGAATAACAGACACCTGGCCATGGAACACCTGAGAAGCCAATTGTCCCATTACTTTTGGTCCCTTAACAAGTGGGAGGCACATGTGCAAACTGTTGTAATTCCTGCACCGTTTACATGATTTGGATGTAAATACCCTCAAATTAAAGCTGACAGTCTGCAGTTAAAGCACATCTTGTTTGTTTCATTTCAAATCCATTGTGGTGGTATATAAAGCCAAAAATGTTAGATTTGTGTAGTTGTCCCAATATTTATGGACCTGGCTGTAAGTTATTATCCTTACATCCCTGCTCATAAAAACAAAGAGAGGCCTAGTACAGTGTTAGGAAAAAGGTGTGTGAATTTACCCTATATCTCTACCGGAAAAGAAGAAGAAAGGGACTCGCCTAATTCAGAACTAGGTGAGAAAGTAGAACCGGATGATTCCATTCCTAGATGCCACGGAAATGCTCAGGAGAATGTTACAACCATTGTCCCAGCAAGACCACAGAGAACAGTCCTAGCTAGACTTCACGTTCAGGGACCCACTGTATTTTCAGGAGACATACTGAAGTTCATAGAATGGAAGGCAAATTTTGAAATGATCATTGAGCATCATTGCTTTAGTCCAGTTGACAAGTTATTCTACCTTCAGAGATATGTTGGTGGAGAAGCCAAGGAAGTTCTTGAAGGTAACGTCTATAGAAAAGACAAAGAAGCCTACAAACAAGCTTGGGAAAAATTGAATGCAAGATATGGTCATCCTTTCTTAGTACAAAGAGCCTTTAGAGAGAAACTGAATAACTGGCCTTAAATAGGTCCTAAAGAACACTTCAGACTCCAAAAGTATGGTGACTTCCTGCAAGCAACCCTGGCACACCAACCTCACCAAAAAACTCAGACAAGCTTCCAGGGCTGCTGAGCGGTGATGGAAGAAATCCTATTCTAAAGATCATTTCACCGCATACAAGCAATCCCTTCTCATATTCAAATGCTCACTCGCTGATGCAAAACAGGCCTACTTCTCATCTCTCATATCTTCCCTGTCACACAGCCTTAAACAACTTTTTAGCACTTTTAACTCCCTTCTCTGTCCCCCAGCACCCCCACCCTCTCCTCTCTTCTCAGCTGAGGACTTTGCAAAATATTTCAAACAAAAGATAGTCAACATCAGAGAAAGCTTTACTACACAGTCCCCACAGACCCTCTACACAACTGCTCAGTCCTCTTCTCCCAAAACCCGCTTCTCCACCATTACAGAAATAAAAATCTCCACTCTACTGTCCAAATCTCATCTGACCACCTGTGCACTTGACCCGATCCCATCCCACCTCATCCCTAACCTCACCACAGTGTTTATCCCAGCCCTAACTCATCTCTTCAACCTATCACTAAACTCTGGTGTCTTCCCCTCTGCTTTTAAACATGTTACCATTACACCCATCCTCAAAAAGCCTTCACTTGACCCATCTTCCTTGTCCAGTTATCGCCCCATATCGCTTCTTCTGTATGCCTTAAAGCTACTTGAACAACATGTCCATTCTGAACTGTCCTCCCACCTCTCCTCCTGCTCCCTCTTTGACCGCCTACAATCTGGCTTCTGACCCCACCACTCGACCGAGACTGCCCTTACCAAAGTCACCAATGACCTACTGACAGCCAAAACCAAGAAACAATACTCTGTCCTCCTTCTCCTTGACCTGTCCTCTGCCTTCGACACTGTTGACCACTCCCTTCTGTTGCAAACTCTCTCATCTCTTGGCATCACTGACCTGGCCCTCTCCTGGATCACATCATACCTCACAGACCGGATGTTTAGCGTCTCCCACTCCCGCACCACCTCCTCGTCTCATTCCCTCTCTAATGGTGTCCCGCAAGGCTCTGTCCTAGGACCCCTGCTCTTCTCTATCTACACTTTTGGCCTGGGACAGCTCATAGAGTCCCATGGCTTTCAGTATTACTCCTACGCTGATGACACACAAATCTACCTCTCTGGTCCAGATATCACCACCTTACTATCAAGAATCCCACAATGTCTATCTTCCATATCATCCTTTTACGCCTCTCGCTTTCTAAAACTTAACATGGATAAGACAGAATTCATAATCTTTCCCCCATCTTGTTCAACCCCCCCCCCTTCCCAACAGACCTATCGATCATGATCAATGGCTGCACACTCTCCCCAGTCAACAAAACCCGCTGCCTTGGAGTGACCTTGGATTCTGCCCTTTCCTTCCGACCACACATCCAAGCCCTTTCCACCACCTGCCGCCTCCAACTCAAAAACATCTCCCGCATCCGTTCTTTCCTTAACTTTGAATCTGCGAAAATGCTTGTACATGCCCTCATTATCTCCCGCCTAGACTACTGCGACTTTCTCCTCTGTGGCCTTCCATCTAGCACTCTCGCACCCCTCCAATCTATCCTCAACTCTGCTGCCCGACTAATCCACCTCTCATCCTATTACTCCTCTGCCTTTCCCCTCTGCCAATCCCTTCACTGGCTCCCCATTGCCCAACGAATTCACTTCCAAGTACTAACAAATACATACAAGGCCGTCCATAACCTGTCCCCTCCCTACATCTCTGAGGTACTTTCCCGATACACCCCCACACGCACTCTCCGATCCTCACAAGACCTCCTTCTCTCCTCTCCTCTTATTACCTTTTCCCACAATCGACTCCAAGATTTCTCCCGTGCATCCCCCATACTATGGAACTCCCTACCCCAACATATCAGACTCTCACCTACAGTGGAATCCTTCAAAAGAAACCTGAAAACCCACCTCTTCAGACAAGCCTACAACCAGTGACCCTGCTGCCTCTATACCGCCATGACCAACTTAACCTGCACCTACTGTGTCCTTCTCCCATGCCATGTAGATTGTAAGCGCTCACGGGCAGGCCCTCTCTCCTTCTGTACCAGTTTGTAACTCATCTTGTTTATGATTAGTGCAATTGTCTGTATTATGTATGTGCACCCCTTATCATATGTACAGCGCTATGGAATGAATGGCGCTTTAATAATAAATAATAATAATAAAATAATAATAATAGCATGCAGCAATGTCATCCCACATGTTCAAGGACTGGAAGTACTGAACGACTATCTAGAAAATCACAGGATGCTACCTAAGCTACCTGAAGAAGTGGCTTCTAGATGGAATCGCTTTGTGACTAAACAGTTAGAAAGAAGTTCCCAAGTTTTAAAAAGTTCTCTGAGTTTGTCAATGAGGAAGTACGGATAGCATGTAATCCAGTAACATCATCTAACGTTTCAGAATAATCCTTAGAAGAAAGGCCTGCAAGAGAGATAAGATGTGCAAGAGCAACTAGCTTTTACAACCAACACAGCAGCTAAAAGGTCCACATACCTACGAGAGCAAGTCCAAAGTCACTACTGGGATCAGTAGAGAGACAGAACCGACAAATCTTCAGACTACCTTCAAATTTATATTCTGTGGAGAGAATCACTCCATACAAGTGCCAACAATTGAAGGAAAAGTCCCCAGATGAAAAGAAAGAATTTGTACTGGATAACCAACTGTGTTTTGGATGTCTAAGAAAAGGTCATATTACAAAAAAGTATAAGAAAAAGGCCACATGCAGAGTTTGCAAAGGACGCCATCCTACACCACTACATGAAGAATGTCCAAAGAAAGATAAATCCTCAATACCTAAAGATACTGAGGAAGGAAAGAAAGTATCAGTATTCTCTTGCAGAGTGAGGGAAGGAGAAAGCAATGGCACATCAATGGTTGTACCAGTGTGCATTTCAAATCCTAAAAGGAGTAACAAAAAGGTATATGCCTATGCGCTACTGGATGCCCAGAGTGATGTCACTTTCATTGATCAAGAAATCTGCAAGAAATTACAAGTGGCTACAGAACCAGTGACGCTCAAACTCACCACGATGACGGGGAAAGACACATTATATTGAACAGTCAAAGGACTGAGAGTTAAAGGACTTCATTCAAACTGCACATTAGATCTACCTCCAGCTTATACAAAAGACGATATACCTCTAGATCAATATCGCATACCTACCTGTGAAACAGCCAATGAATGGGAGCATCTATCTGTCATATCTCATGAAATGTCCCCGCTGAAGGAGTTTGCTGATGGACTGTTGATAGGCTACGATTGTCCTGAAGCCTTGGTACCACGAAAGGTAATCACAGGAGGAAAGGGTGAATCCTATGCTGTTCAAACTGATCTAGGATGGGGTGTTGTTGGAGGAAAACAGCAGATAGCAAACTCAAGACAGGTGACAGGATTGTGTCATTGAATATCTGTCCAAGAGTTACCAACTGTAAGTCCAGCGAAAGTAATCAGGATCCTTGAATCTGACTTTGCAGACATAAGTTCTAAAGAAAACAGTGTATCTCTAGAAGAAAGTATTCAGCAGAATCAACAAGATAATCTTGAAATGCCCTTACCTTTTAGTGAACGACCTCGTCTGCCAAATAACACAAATCTTGCCCTAGCAAGATTGAAATGTTTGAAGAAAAGGTTGGGAAGAGATCCCAAATTCAAGCAGGTTTATTTGAAATTCATGGAAGGCATCCTCGAAGAAGGACATGCAGAGAAAGTTAATAACTAACCTAAAGAAGGAGAAGTGTGGTACATCCCACATCAAGGTGTTTACCACTCAAAGAAACCACATAAGATTAGAGTAGTATTTGATTGCTCAGCAAAGTACAATAGTGTGGCATTAAATGATTATCTACTAAAAGGACCAGATCATACAAACACTCTGCCTGGAGTACTCTGTATATTCAGGAAGTATCCAGTAGCGGTTATGTGTGACGTTGAAAAGATTTTTCACCAGTTTCATGTGAAAAATGAAGATAGAGACTTCCTCAGGTTTCTATGGTGGGAGGATGGAGATACAGATACAGAGCCAGCTGAATACAGAATGAAAGTAGACTTGTTTGGAGCAGCATCATCTCCAGGTTATGCCAATTATGGTATGAAGTACCTAGCTAATCAGAATGAAAAGGATTTCCCATCAGCAGCAAATTTTCTGAAGAAAAACTTTCATGTAGATGATGGTCTCATAAGTCTAGAGTCTACAGAATCTGCAATCAAACTAGTGAAAGAAAGCCAAGAGTTATGTGCAAGAGGAAACCTGCACCTTCACAAATTCATCTCAAACAACAGAGAGGTACTGGAATCCATCAGTGACTCTGAACGTTCAGCAACAATGAAGAATATAGATCTCAATTATGATCATCTTCCAGTTCAGAACGTACTTGGATTGGGATGGAATTTAGAGAATGACAAGTTCTTCTTTCAAGTATCTATTGAAGAGAAAGTTGCAACTAGACGAACCATTCTTTCCACAGTGGCTTCTATATTTGATCCTTTGGGATTCTTGGCCCCAGTAATCCTCAGAGCAAAAGAAATACTGCAAGAATTATGCAGACAAAAGTTGGGATGGGATGAGCCCATACCTGAAAATTTGAGGCCAAGGTGGGAGAGTTGGATAAGAGACTTGCAAAACTTGAGAGAAGTTCAGATACCCAGATGTTTTGTACCTCATGATTTCGGAAAGTACAAGAAAATAGAACTTCATCATTTTTCAGGTGCCAGTAGTTATGGTTATGGTCAGTGCTCCTACATCAGAGTAATAGGAGAAGAAAAGATACACTGTGCCGTGGTTATGGGGAAAGTTAGAGTTGCACCTACCAGTATTCAGACAATACCAAGACTTGAACTGACAGCAGCCATAGTTTCAGCATCAGTAAGCAAGTTTCTGAGAGAAGAATTGGAATTGAAAATAGATGAAGAATATTTTTGGACAGACTCACAAGTTGTCCTAGGATACATAAACAACGAAGCCCGAAGATTCCATATCTTTATCGCCAACAGAGTTGAGAAAATTCGGGAAATAACAAATCCGGAACATTGGCATCACATTGACACAAAGCATAACCCAGCAGATCATGCTTCAAGAAGCCTGAATGTAACAGAATTGAAAAATTCAAACTGGTTCACCGGTCCAGAGTTCCTTTTGGAAAAGGAAATCATTCCCAGTAAAGGTTACACAGAATTGTCTATAGGTGATCCAGAAGTAAAAGTTGTACAAACATTGAGCACTGCTGCCAAGTGTAAAGATGACATACTTGAAAGACTAGCCAGATGTTCAAAATGGAATACAGTCATAAACGTAGTAGTTTGGCAAAGAGAATCGGAAAGAAAGAATTGTTGAATGTAGAGGAAAGACTGAAAGCTGAAGAAACAGTCATAAGACTCATTCAACAGAGATTCTACAGTGAAGAGTTGAAGAGACTTAGTCAAGAATTTAAAATGCTTCCACACAACCACCCATTGTACAAGCTTAATCTTGTTCTGCAGGATGGTATACTGAAGGTGAGAGGGAGACTGGAAAATGCATCGTTACCTAGCAGAGTGAAGCATCCAGCAATTCTACCCAAAAACTCTACCTTCACAAGATAGATTATTGATCACTACCACAGCATATCCTTGTATCAAGGAAGAAGCTTTACCCAAAGCTGTTTGAGAGAAGGTGGTTACTGGATTGTGAAAGGAATCAAAGTTATAGCAAAGTATATAAGTAAATGTGTAGTCTGCAGAAAGGCATGTAGACCTACCGAAGAGCAAAGAATGGCAGATTTACTGGCAGATCGTGTAAACCTATCACCACCATTTCTTTATAGCGGAATGGATTGTTTTGGCCCATTTATCACCAAGCAAAACCACAAGGAGTACAAGATATATGGACTAATATTTATATGTCTGAGTTCTAGAAATGTTAGAAGATATGTCAACTGACGCATTCAATGCCTTGAGATGTTTCATAGCCATTTGAGGTACTGTCTGAGAGCTTAGATCTGACCAAGGATCTAATTTTGTCAGAGCAAAGAATGAATTGAAGAAAGCTCTAAAAGAGATCGATAAAGAAAAAGTAACTTTAGTATTTGTTAGAGAAACATTGTGATTTTCATATGAATGCTCCACATGCAAGCCATACAGGAGGAGTTTGGGAAAGACAAATCAGAACTGTGATAAATGTGTTAAGTTCAGTGTTGAAAAAAAACGCCAGAAGAATAGATGATGCTTCACTTAGGACCCTGTTCAATAAAGTAATGTCTATTGTTAACAGTCGTCCACTTACAGTTGATAACATCAACGATCCAACAATTTTGGACCCTTTAACTCCCAACCATCTACTTCACCTTAAGTCGGATTACATACAGCCACCACCTGGCAAGTTCACCAAAGAGGATTTATATGCCAGAAGGAGATGGCGAAGAGTTTAAAATCTATTAGAACAGTTTTGGAATAGATGGAGGAAAGAGTACTTAGCCAGTCTTATGCTAAGAAGTAAATGGCAAATACCCAGAAGAAATGTCCAAGTTGGTGACATAGTGTTAGTGAAAGAAGAAGATTTACCAAAGTTCTAGAAGTTCAAAAGGATGAAGACAAACTAGTAAGAAGAGTGTTGTTACAAATAAGAGACTCAAAAGTTGGAACGTCCTATACAGAAGTTAGTTGTTCTACTTGAGAGTGATAAAAGACACTTGGAAGTTGAGAACCTGATGGAAAATTCCTCAAATTCATGTTCAAGTCCTACCACTAAGAACATAGAATTATAGGTAATTTTGGTGGTAGTGTAGCTGGCCATCTAAGACCTGTCCTAGGTTGCTAGTATAGCCTTATATGTGTATACAGCTAAACCTGCTAATAGCCTTAATACAGTTCCTATGTTTATGTGTTGAAGACAAAAGCAGAGTTATTTACTTTGACATCATGTTTTGGATGTCATATAACGGTTATATTTTGTGTTCACAGAAGCAGAAAAAGATAATATGCCTTTAAGATTCATTTTGTAATGTAAGGTAAGCTCAGTGACACAGCAGAAACAACAGAACGTATAGTGTTAATCTGCTGTTGCTGGGCAGAAGTCTAGACCAATCACAGCCAGCTTCTCACACAGCAAGAGTTTTCACCAATCACAGCCAGCCTCACACACAGCCTGTCTGGGAATTCCCCCAGCTCCTGCTGCTAGAATCATTATTCACCAGAGACAGGAGCTGAAGAGACATTAACTCCACTGAGAGCTGAGTTTTATGGGAACAAGAGGCCAAAATAGGTATTTAAAACAGTTATATAATGTTAGTATTGTGTTTAGAACTGTATACTAGATATGTGTGTTTGCTTACAGTTCCACCAAATTCATACTGAGCCATAAAATCATACAATCCATACAAATTGAAAAAGCAATCTGCAATAGAACTATTAGTTAGACCTCAGATATACCTCTCAGAGAAATCATAAAGTGCTTAAATAACTTAAAGTGAGAGTACAGATAATCAAGAGAAATATATATCCACCATTGTATGTTGAATGACAAGATTGAACAGTTGAACCACCATCTTATTCATACTGCCATTTTGTGATGATATTTCAACACCTGTTATGTACATGGACTATCTGCTGTGGAGATGGCAGTGTTATATGTGAAGAAAAGTTAATAAAGAAGTTATTTGAAGCATTTGGTGTGCTCTTTAAACCTACTATTTCCATAGAACGGTGCTAGAGGAATTACAGAGTAATAGACAGTCTGGTAAGACTAAAAGTCAGAGATACCAAAATTCTTCTAATGCCACAGCGCAAAAGGCACTTCATAGTGCTGCGTCTGCCATACTCTCTCTTTGTAATATGTACGGTATATCAAAGAAATCCCAGCTGGAAAAACTGGAGCAAGTGTGGAATGATCACTTTATTGCAGGTGGATCCCCTGTGTCATGTAGTACAGAGACACACAGGAAACTAGCCTGCTGGCAAATTCCACCTCCTGTAGCATGGACCACACCTTCAACTTGGTGCAACAAAGATCCAGAGCAAAGAAACTTCCAGGGTGAATAAAAATATCAAATACTTTATTGCATACAAAAATGTACAAATAGCCCACAGCAGAAAATTGCACAACTCTTATTTTGATTGTTAAAGCGATTCTCAGAATATGTCAAAAATATCTGATCGGCGGGGATCCGCC
Source organism: Bufo gargarizans (assembly GCF_014858855.1). Lineage (NCBI taxonomy): Eukaryota > Metazoa > Chordata > Amphibia > Anura > Bufonidae > Bufo > Bufo gargarizans. The sequence continues at coordinate 514,393,347 of NC_058083.1, forward strand.
CCCCGGCACCTCTGCTAATCAGCTGTTTGAAGAGGAGGTGCGCTCCATGCAAGCCCTACTCCCTTTTCATTACACTGCTGTCGTGTCGGAGGGCTCAGTGGCGCAGTGTAATTACAAGTACTTGCTGCATTCTTTTGAATAGTACTTGCCAAGCGAGATGCAGTGTAATGAACAGGAGCAGAATTTGGCATTCAAAGGTAGTTCTGATTGTCTTTTGACCCCTAATAATGGAAACTTTCTTGGGTTTGTGCAGCTGCCTTGAATGTTTGACAAAGTCATGGCAGAACACCTGCATAATTTTGTCTGTAGAGAAACAACAGACCACTATTGTAGTAAACCCATTCAAAATGAAATTAGTACACTCATCGCAAACCAAGTTGTTAATAGCATTGTTACCCACTGCAAACAGGCAAATTATTAGTCCATAATACTAGACTGCACCCCTGATTTGAGCCACAAGGAACACATGTGATATACTATTCATTTTTTTTATTAACTATCCGACATATATGCAATTAAAGAACATTTTATTGGATTTAGAAATGTTGAAGGCATCAACAGGAAAAGGTTTGGCCGTTTCCGTTTTTCAGTTCTTTTTAAGTGAGAACATTTTTACAAGGCTATGATAATGGTGTCAACATGGCTGGAAAACACAATGGTGTTCAGGTTCACATTCTGAAGAAAAATCCTCGGCTGTCTTTGTGCCATGTGGATGTCATTCTCTTAATCTTGTGGTTTGAGGCGCAGCAAGATCAAGTAAAGAGTCAAAAGACATTTTTGGCTTAATCCAGTGTATTTATGTTCTTTTCTCTGGTTCTGTTAAAAGGTGGAAAATATTGACTGACCAGGTTTTATACCTTACTCTGAAATCAATGTCTACCACAAAGTGGGAATGCTAAATAGATTGCCTTAAACCCTCTAGGCATCATTTAGAAGATATTTGTGAGGCATTAATTGCACTTAGGAAGAGAAAGTTAAGCCAAGTGTATCTTTTGAAGCCAATACCCCTTCTCAGAAGATCACTGAATTTAGGTTTATCATGTCAAATACAGTTGTGTTCAAAATAATAGCAGTGTGTTTAAAAAAAATGAACAAAGCACAAAATCCTTCTAATAGCTTTTATTTCCATACACACAAATGCATTGGGAACACTACACATTCTATTCCAAATCAAAACATGAAGAAAAATATATTAAATGTGTTGTTCCTCTAAAAAAAATTAAGAAAAGTGAACATTAGACTGTTGAAAAAAATAGCAGTGTTTGTATTCTTCTTTACAAACTCAAACATTCACTATATAAACTGAAAAATGTTTGAAGATTTAGCTTTCCTTTGAATCACTTCACTAATATTTAGTTGTATAACCGCTGTTTCTGAGAACTGCTGTACATCTGTGTTGTATGGAGTCTACCAACTTCTGGCACCTGTGAACAGGTATTCCAGCCCAGGATGATTGGACTACATTCCACAGTTCTTCTCTATTTCTTGGTTTTGCCTCAGAAACTGCATTTTTGATGTCACCCCACAAGTTTTCTATTGCATTAAGATCCGGGGATTGGGCTGACCACTCCATAGCGTCAATCTTGTTGGTCTGGAACCAAGATGTTGCCCGTTTACTGGTGTGTTTGGGATAGTTGTCTTGTTGGAACACCCATTTCAAGGGCATTTCCTTTTCAGCATAAGGCAGCATGACCTCTTCAAGTATTCTGATGTATTCAAACTGATCCATAATCCCTGGTATGTGATAAATAGGCCCAACACCGTAGTATGAGAAACATCCCCATATCATGATGCTTCGCCACCATGCTTCACTGTCTTCACAGTGTACTGTGGCTTGAATTCAGTGTTTGGGGGTCGTCTGACAAACTGTCTTTGGCCACTAGACCCAAAAAGAACAATCTTACTTTCATCAGTCCACAAAATGTCTCTTTAGGCCAGTCAATGTGCTCTTTGGCAAATTGTAACCTCTTCAGCACATGTCTTTTTTTTCAACAGTGGGACTTTGAGGGGGCTTCTTGCAGATATCTTTGCTTCACATAGGCATCTTCTAATTGTAACAGTACTCACAGGTAACGTTAGACCTTCTTTGATCTTCCTGGTGCTGATTGTTGGCTATTCTTCTATCCATACGAATGGTAGTTTTTCACTTTCTTCCAGGTTTTGGTTGCCATTTTAAAGCATTTGTGATCATTTTAGCTGAGCAGTCTATCATTTTCTACACTTCTTTATAATGTTTTCTCCTCTCCAATCAACTTTTTAATCAACGTACGCTGTTCTTCTGAATAATGTCTGGAACAACCCATTTTCCTCAGAATTTCAGAGAGAAATGCACTGTAAATATAATTTCTACCAAAAACAGTGATTGCCCAGGTTAGTGATGTCTGACTGCTATTATTTTGAACACAACTGTAGAACTCAATCTGATATTAACGATGAAGAGCTGGCCCAAGAATACTATCATATTCAAAGTCTTCTACCAGGTGAGGCTAAAAATCCTCTTGATGTGCTAAACTTCATAGCCAAAAATAGTGTTACTGACACTTTCCCCTATCTCTGGGTAGCACTTCGTATTTTGCTTACGATCCCGGTCACTGTGGCTTCCGGTGAACATAGCTTTTCCAAACTGAAACTGATTAAAACGTACTTGAGACCATTAATGTCAGAAGACAGACTAACAGTTTTAGCAGGGCTGTCCATTGAGAATGATATTCTTCAGAAGCTGGACATGAACAACACTATTGAAGAGTTTGCAAGAGCAAAAGTACGCAAAGTTGTATTTTAAGCATATTTACTGTATTTGTGATAATTCGCACTGCACACTGAATGTATATAATGTTGAAATTGATTGTTTTGAACATAAAACGCTCATTGCAGTGCAACCTGCAGGCACCATTTCATAGACTAGGAAGAGCTGAGCGTAATCATATTTAGGTTTGTGCTAAAAGCCTAGGTAAAACTGATAACACCTCCCCCGTGCACAGCTACCAGTGACTGACAGCTACTCCATTTTCAACTTAGGAGTTAAGTGCAAGGGCGGGAAACGCTCTGTGCGCTATTGCTCCTCCTGCTTTCTCTTCAAACCCCTCCCTCACCTTGATTGACAGGGTAAAGTTCCTTCATAATCATCTTGCCTGGTTCTGCCGGTCACGAAAAAGAGGGATGCACTGGCAGAGGAGACAGGAGGAGCAAGGGTGCACAGAGGAGCTTGGACTCACCTTCAATGCACATTTACATATGGATTAAAAGTATAACAAATATACCGTGGCTCACCCAAATCCAAAGTATGGTTAAGGTGCTCTGCTTTTTGATGATTCACCTAACCATCTAGTTATAAAGACAGTATATACATTTAAAAACAGGCACTCACCATCCAACTGTTTAAAATAATTTTTTAATTTATTAGGAAATACAATAAAATTTACCCCTACAATATTCTGATTAAAATATTTGCAATATTCTGCGATAATAATTATTCTGCGATTATTTTACTTCGAATTTCAACTCTTTGCAGACAAATAAAAATTACAGTTATATAAATGGAATGTGCAATGTGAATAAATCAATATAACAAATATTCAACAAAGTGTTTAAATATATCCGTGATCAAATAATCCTATGTGTACATATAATATACCTCTTAACCTAATGATGCATAAATAATACAATAGTATAAGGTGATAGTTAGTCCTTCCCAATAATTGTCACTGATGTTATGTGACAGTCTTAGGAATTAATTGTGACGAACAAAATGTTTGCTAATTTGTTGTATAAAATTCGATATAAGCAGATAAATCGTTTAGGAGGTCAGGTATCTAGAGTAAGGCTGACATCTGGGGTGTCCCCCTTGTACAGCCTCTTACCTGTTCCCTCCGTTCACTGCTCTGCAGACTGGGTCTCTTTATAGGTTTCTGTACTCCTGCGATAATTGCTGTGTTTCGATGTATCACTTGTTGTTCACCGCCACTCAAATTTTGCAGCTCTGTAAAGTGTAGATATCGATGTCTCTCTCAGGAGATGTTTTTAGAAATCTTCGCCGCAGGATAGCAGCTATAGCGTATCAGCTCAAATCAGATGCTGGTTTCGCTCTGGTTCGAGTGTAAAGTGCTCAGTGCTCTTAAAGGCCCAGTGTCATATATAGAGTCCTAATCAGAATATAAAGTAAGGTCACTTTATGGTGGTCTTAGGTGGGTAGTTGTAGATCCAAACATGGCCGTGTTTGGATCTACAAGCTGATACGCTATAGCTGCTATCCTGCGGCGAAGATTTCTAAAAACATCTCCTGAGAGAGACATCGATAGCTACACTTTAAAGAGCTGCAAAATTTGAGTGGCGGTAAACAACAAGTGATACATCGAAACACAGCAATTATCGCAGGAGTACAGAAACCTATAAAGAGACCCAGTCTGCAGAGCAGTGAACGGAGGGAACAGGTACAAGGGGGACGCCCCAGATGTCAGCCTTACTCTAGATACCTGACCTCCTAAACGATTTATCTGCTTATATCGAATTTTATACAACAAATTTGCAAACATTTTATTCGTCACAATTAATTCCCAAGACTGTCACATAACATCAGTGACAATTATTGGGAAGGACTAACTATCACCTTATACTATTGTATTATTTATGCATCATTAGGTTAAGAGGTATATTATATATACACATAGGATTATTTGATCACGGATATATTTAAACACTTTGTTGAATATTTGTTATATTGATTTATTCACATTGCACATTCCATTTATATAACTGTAATTTTTATTTGTCTGCAAAGAGTTGAAATTCGAAGTAAAATAATCGCAGAATAATTATTATCGCCGAATATTGCAAATATTTTAATCACAGAATATTGTAGGGGTAAATTTTATTGTATTTCCTAATAAATAAATAAAAATATTTTAAACTGTTAGATGGTGAGTGCCTGTTTTTAAATTTATATACTATGGATTAAAAGTACTTTTTCTCCAGAATGACGCAATAAACGCCAAAGTGAAAGGTATCATTATGTTAGGCTGAGCTAGCCCTACTAGGCATTGTGCTGGTTTTATTTTTCCTCTTTAATTTCTTTGATGTGCAACTGGAGCTGACCTGATCCTGAACATGACTTCTTCGCTGTGTGAATTCTCTGATGTCTAACAAGACTTGCTTTCTGTGTGTAACATTTGCCACATTCTGAACATAAAAATGGTTTCACCCCTGTGTGAATTCTCCGATGATTAACAAGAACAGATTTATCGCTAAAACGATTTCCACATTCTGAACATGAAAATGGCTTCACCCCGGTGTGAATTCTCTGATGCGTAAGAAGATCTGTTTTCTGGTTAAAACTTTTCCCACATTCTGAGCATGAAAATGGCTTTTCCCCTGTGTGAATTCTCTGATGTTTAATAAGATGTGATTTACGGCTAAAATGTTTTTCACATTCTGAACATGAAAATGGCTTCTCCCCTGTGTGAATTCTCTGATGTACAACAAGATATGATTTACGGCTAAAACATTTCCCACATTCTGAACATGAAAATGGCTTCTCCCCTGTGTGAATTCTCTGATGTTTACCAAGATCTGATTTAAAGGTAAAACATTTCCCACATTCTGGACATAAAAATGGCTTCTCCCCTGTGTGAATTCTTTCATGTATAATAAGATGTGATTTATGGTTAAAATGTTTTCCACATTCTGAGCATGAAAGAGCCTTCTTTCCTGTGTGAGTTCTTAGATGCTGAACACTTCTTCTGTGACTTTTATTTTGCTTAACCGTCTGTGATGAATCAGAAGATTGAAATCTATTCAAATGATCAGATGATAGATCTTTGATGTGAAAGGCCGAGGATACATCTGAGATAATGGCATGCCCTTCATGTGTACCGTCTGTGACACCACATTCATCTTTTTTTAGATCCGAAGAGATCAGATGTTCTCCTGAGCTCCTGGTATAGTCATCTGCCAAGAATAAATCAGATTTTTATTATTTTTAAATATCATACCCATAACATTATATTGATATAACATTTCTTTATAAAAATTGCATGCAAATTACAAGGCATGGAGCAAAAGTCAACTATCAACTGACTATAGCAACAGTAGACCAGCAGCCTGGACCAGTAGATGATGATGTTAGGTCACCAGGATTTTACATAGTTACATAGTTGTTAAGGTTGGAAAAAGACAAAAGTCCATCAAGTCCAACCTGTAATGCTGCTACATCGATCCCTGGATCAATGTCCATCTTCCTTTTAAAAAGGGGGTTGGGCCAAAGGAAAAGGGTGTGTAGAATAAGATTTCTATACATTGTCATAAGCCTCAATGTTATTTTGAATTAAAAAGTCTTCTAAACTTTTTTTGAAGCCATCTACTGTATTTGCTATGATCGGCTCCTGCAGCTATTCCAGAGATTCACAGATCTTACTGTAAAGAATGCTTGTCACCTGTTATAACTAAATCTTTTTTTTCTCCAGTCTTAGGCAGGTGCACCTTGTTTTTTGAGGGGGTTTAACACAGAAAAGCTTCCCTTGATATTTTTTGTATGGTCAGTTTATATATTTGTACAGGTTAATCATGTCCCCCCTTAGACGTCTTTTTTCAAGGCTAAACAAATTCAGTTCATTTAAAGGAAACCTGTCACCATGATTTAGCGCATAGAGCTGGGGACATGGGCTGCTAGATGGCCACTAGCACATCTGCAGTACCCAGGTCCCATAGCTCTCTGCGCTTTTATGGTGTTAAAATACAGTTTTTAGTGATATGCAAATTACCTCCTATGTGTCCTGTAGCCGGAGATGAGTCCAGCGGAAGGGAGCCCAGCACCGCCCCGCGTCCGCCGAATCTCCTCCTTGCCTGCTGACGTCATAGAGCTGCAGTGCCGAAATCTCGCGATGCGCGAGCTAGCGCATGCGTAGTTCGTTCCCTGTGCTGATTCCAGTACAGGGAATGAACATGATGCCGAGACTGCGCATGCGCTAGCTCGCGCATCGCGAGATTTCGGCACTGCAGCTCTATGACGTCAGCAGGCAAGGAGGAGATTCGGCGGACGCGGGGCGGTGCTGGGCTCCCTTCCGCTGGACTCATCTCCGGCTACAGGACACATAGGAGGTAATTTGCATATCACTAAAAACGGTATTTTAACACCATAAAAGCGCAGAGAGCTATGGGACCTGGGTACTGCAGATGTGCTAGTGGCCATCTAGCAGCCCATGTCCCCAGCTCTATGCGCTAAATCATGGTGACAGGTTCCCTTTAATCTTTGCTCATAGCTAAGATCTTACAGGCCCTTTCTGGGTTTAGTTGCTCTCCTCTGTACTTTTTTTAACTCCAGGGCATCCTTTTTATGGACTAGTGCCCAGAACTGAACCGCGTATTCTAGGTGAGGCCGCACCAATGTTTCATAAAGTGGCAATATTACATCCCTGTCCTGCGAGTCCATACCTCTTTTAATACAAGACAAAATTCTGTTGGCCATAGAGCCAGCTGACTGGCAATGCATGCTGTTATTTAGTCTATGATCTATTTATACACCCAGATCCTTCTCAACAAGTGACTCTCCCAGTTTTACTCCCCTAGGACATATGCTGCATGCAGATTATTAGGCCCCAAGTGCATAACTTTACATTTATCTATATAGAACCTCATTTGCCAAGTGGATGCCGAAACAGTAAGTTTGTCCAAGTCAGCTTGTAACTTATTAACATCTTCCATAGACTGGACTGTATTACAAAGTTTGGTGTCATCTGCAAAAATAGAAACAGCACTATTAATCCCATCCTCTATGTCATTAATGAATAAGTTAAATAATAGCGGACCCAGCAAAGAACCTTGGGGTACACCACTTATAACCGGGGACCATTCAGAGTAAGCATCATTGACCACAACTCTTTGGATACGATCATGAAGGCACTTTTTAATCCAATTACAAATTATATTTTCTAAACCCACCGCCCTCAATTTGCCCATTAGTCGTCCATGTGGGACAGTATCAAACGCCTTTGCAAAGTCCAAAAACACCATATCGACAGCCTTCCCTATGTCCCGGCTTCTACTCACCGCCTCATAAAAACAAATCAGGTTAGTTTGACAGCTTCTGTTCTTAGTAAAACCATGTTGGCTATCACTTATTATATTATTGACAGTTACATAATCCTGGATGTAGTCCCGTAGAAGGCCCTTAAACATTTTTCCCACTACAGATTTTCTCACGTATTTTACACTCTTGTGTTGAAGCCAGCATCTTCATAGGTTCACATTTCAGTGTGTTCATCACTTCTCTTTTCTAGTGAAATACTCAGTGGAGAATCATGAAAAGATCTTTGAGTCAGTGCTATTAGGTGGTGTCCGTCTCACACACTGACTGTAGCACAAAACACGGAAGAGGAAATGAGCAGTATGGCCATGCACAAATAAGAACGGCTTTGGAACAAGTGTAACCAGTGTCGGACTGGGGTACACTGGGCCCACCAGAGAAACCTATACTGAAAGCCCACCTTCTATCTATCTCATAGATGTAGTAAATATGTTATTGTACATATACCACATACATATAAATAATACCGGCATGTACTGTACATATAATGCTCCGTTCATATTACATTTATGGGTTCTATTTAACATATAGGCCCAAGATGTATACATTGAATTGATGTACTGGTGCAAAGTTTTGGAACACATCCATATTTACCGTAATTAATGGTATTTACCTAGTTCAAGACCAGCGAAAAACGTGAAATGGTACAAAAGAATAAAAGGTTAAAAAATAAAATGAATATGAAATTTTAACCTGAAAAAAACACAATAGCTTCAATTCACGATTGGAAAAGATCGTCAGGGGAACCAGGGAGGAACACTCCGACAGTCTCAGAATCAGGCAGCCATGGCAAAACACAGGCTCAGCCATCTGCCAAGTGGCTGAAAATGTGATGGAGTCTGAGGAGTTGGAGGAGCCGAAGGAAGGGGGAGAAAGTCAGCAGGACACATGTAGCCTGAAATGTCTCTTCTTCTCCAAGCAGTTCCTTAAAAGACTATCGCTTCAGGACTCATGCCAGTCACGGAGACATTAAAAGTGATGTGCTCCATATTGTCTGCAGAGTGGAAGAACTTGAGTGGGCCCAGGCTGATCTCTTTCTCTTTGCAGACATGACATGGGCAAAGCTGCAGCTCAAAGATGAGCAACTTAATTGGGCTTTTGATATGTTGGAGGATCAGGATAATAGGACCAGATGCCGTAATATTCGCATGAAAAGCCTGCCTAAACTTAGGGCTGCAGATGCCCTCCGCAATGTGGCAGATCAAATCTTTAGCTCCCTTCTGGACCCAGACAAAGTTATTGAATGGATCAATCGGGCCTTAAGATCTAAACCAGACTCTACGGCCCTGCCGCATTATGTTATCTGCAGATTACTGAGCTTTTGTGACACTGCTTCCATCCTCGCTAAGGAGAGGAAAACCACAACCCTTTAGTATGAGGGTACCACCATTCACATTTATCAGGATCTAGTGGCATTGACACCATTGCCCATCCAGCTAAAGGAACTGAGCATTCAATGCAAGTCCCTGTTTCCTTTTGGGCTGCATTTTACTAAGGATGGTCATTCAGTGGTTATCTGCACTCCAACTGATTTACCTAATGCCTGGGTATCTCGCCGCTGGATATTCCCAATTGGCAGATGATGACCGATGACATGGTCTTTCCCACTATAAAGAAGCTAAACAGCTGGCAATCTGTGACCAAGGAAAGATTGCCTAAACAGAACAAGCAGCCATTTGGAGGACGTTCCATTACTTAAACGTGATCCCTGTAGCCTACCAAGGGTCAAGAAAAAGGCAGTGAACATGGGATACTTAACTGATGAGGACTTTAATTTGGTTTTTGTTTAAAATGATTGAAATCTGGCATAGTTTTCCTTCAGAAGATACATTTTAAATAAAATAAGATTCCCAACCCATAATTTGAACCAATGGTTTCATAGTGGTCATAAACAAATCACCGGGACCAGATGGCATACACCCCTGTATCCTAAGAGAATTAAGTCATGTCATAGTCAGACCATTATTTCTGACATTTAAGGACTCTATACTGACAGGGAGTGTTCCACAGGATTGGCGCATAACAAATGTGGTGCCAATATCAGAGCCCGGAAACTATAGGTCGGTAAGTTTAACATCTGTCATGGATGAACTGTTTGAAGGTTTACTAAGAGATGCTATCTTGAAGTACCTCGATGAAAATAAGCAAATAACGCCATATCAGCATGGCTTCACGAGGGATGGGTCATGTCAGACTAATTTAATCAGTTTCTATGAGGAGGTAAGTTCTAGACTTGACCGTAGCGAATCAATGGATGTCGTATATCTTGACTTGTCCAAAGCATTTGACACTGTACCACATAAAAGGTTAGTATATAAAATGAGAATGCCTGGACTGGGGGAAAATGTCTGTATGTGGGTAAGTAACTGGCATAGAGGGTGGTTATTAACGGTACACAGGGGTCAGTATTGGGTCCTATTCTCTTCAATATATTTATTAATGATCTTGTAGAAGACTTGCACAGTAAAATATAATTTTTTGCAGATGACACTAAACTGTATAAAGTAATTAACATGGAAGAGGACAGTATACTGCTACAGATGGATCTGGTTAGATTGGAGGCTTGGGCAGAGAAGTGGCAGATGAGATTTAACACTGTTAAATATAAGGTTATGCACATGGGAAGGAATAATGCAAGTCACCAGTACATACTAAATGGTAAAACACTGGGTAACACTGATATGGAAAAGGACCAAGGAATTTTAGTGAACAGCAAACTAAGCTGTAGAAACCAGTGTCAGGCAGCTGCTGCCAAGGCCAATAAGGTAATGGATTGCATCAAAAGGGTCCTAGATGCCCGTGATGAGAACATAGTCCTGCCACTTTACAAATCACTAGTCAGACCACACATGGAGTACTGTGTACAGTTTTGGGCTCCTGTGAACAAGACAGACATAGCAGAGCTGGAGAAGGGGTTCAGAGGAGGGCAACTAAAGTAATAACTCGAACGGGTGGACGATAGTACCTGAAAGATTATCAAAATTAGGGTTATTCACTTTAGAAAAAAGACGGCTGAGGGGAGATCTAATAACTATGTATAAATATATCAGGGGTCAGTACAGGGATCTCTCCCATCATCTATTTATCTCCAGGACTGTGAATGTGACGAGGGGACATCCTCTGTGTCTGGAGGAAAGAAGGTTTGTACACAAACATAGAAGAGGATTCTTTACGGTAAGAGCAGTGAGACTATGGAACTTTCTGCTTGAGGAGGTGGTGATGGTGAGTTCACTAAAAGAGTTCAAGAGGGGCCTGGATGTATTTCTGAAGTGTAATATTATTACAGGGTATAGTTACTAGAGAGGGGTCGTTGATCCAGGGAGTTATTCCGATTGCCTGATTGGAGTCGGGAAGGGATTTTTTCCCCTGAAAAGAGAAAAATTGGTTTCTACCTCACAGGGGTTTCTTGCCTTCCTCTGAATCAACTTGCAGAATAACAGGCTGAACTAGATGGACAGATGTCTTTTTTCAGCCTTATACATTATGTTACCCCACTTCAGTTTCCTTTTTGCCGTTCATAGATAAATATATAGATGCAGATGTAGAGCGCTTTTTGTTAAAAGGATGATAGGTAATGTTAACTACACTCTGGCCTCCCTGTATGCCCCTAATTCAGGACAATCTAATTGGATTCCATCTACTCTTCAGGCTTTGCAACAATTCTCTGAGGGCACGATTCTGTTAGGTGGGGATCTTGATGTTACGCTGGACCCTCTATGTGATTCCTCCACTGGAAAGTCTGCTAAATCATTGGGTGCTGGGAAAACAACACTCAATGATGTATCTTTGATCAGTTCCTGGAGAGCATCGCACCCATCTGAGATAGATTATTATTTTTACTTCAATAGGCATCTTTCGTTCACGCACCTGGACTACATCTTTATCTCCTCCTCATGTCTGTGCCATGTCTCTAACTGTCAGGAAGAAAGTGTTCTTTCCTGGCAATCGCCTGCTTGCTAGCGGAAGATACTGTTGCTATTTTATGCCATCATTATCTCTCTTCCCTATACTGAATCACTGTTTGCCAGCAGCATATCTTGATTAGACACCACGATCTGCCACCTGCAAACTATGATTTTTAAACTGTCATGCCCTGCTCAGGTTATGTGCGGAGGTCTGCCAGGTTAGCAGCACTTGTGTAGCCTTTTGTTTTTGTTTTGGAGTTCAGCTGTATCCGCCTCCCTTCAGGTGCACTGGGTGGGGTCGTTGGTATGAGTTTAAATTACGCCCACTCCCAGTGTCCTGTGCGGGTTATAGCTTCTGTCTTGCTCAGTGGAAGGAAGGAAAGATTTGCTGTTCCTGCTGAGTACAAGATAAGTTGGCTTTTGTTTTTCTTGTGGTTGTCTGTCTAGGCTGTTAGAGAGATGCCTGCCCCCTCCAAGTCCTGAGGGAGCAGGCTGCCTCTTTCCCCCTTTCACCATCTTAGGGATTTTAGGGAATCTTCAGCCTAGGCATGGGGACACGCTCATTCCCACCTTCAGGGTCTGAACGTGGGCATAGAAGTCTAGGGAGAGCTGGTAGGGATTTGTCAGGAGGTGACGTTTATCCCCAACTTCTTGCCTAGACACTTGTTTGGTGGTATTCTGTGTATCTTGTATACTGTCCAGCGTGACATTATAACCCGCCAATACTTTGACTGCCATTTTTTTCAGATGTTTTGAGGTGGAGTCAATTGATGCGCTAGTTAATCGCATGCAGGGATTGTCCCTAGAGGTTGCTGATCTGCGTAATTTGGTCACACGGTGTCAGAATGCTCTGGCATCAGGTGCAATAGGAGGAAGTCAAATTTATGGGGAGCCTAAAGTTGCTCTTCCTGATAGATTTGCAGGGGGTGTGGATGACTTTATCCACTTTAAAGAGTCATGCAAGCTGTATTTTCGGCTGCGTCCATCTTTGTTTGGTGATGAGAGTCAGAGGGTAGGGATAATCATATCCCTGCTTAAAGGGGACGCGCAATCCTGGGCCTTTTCTCTGCCGTCCGGTTCTCTGGCCCTCCGGTCGGTGGAAGAATTTTTTAAAGCCTTTGTGATTCATTTATGATGATCCAGATCGGGTCTCGATGGCAAAATCTAAATTGCGTAATTTATTACAAGGTGAACATACTGCAGAGGCTTAGTGCGTTGAGTTTAGGAGATGGGCTACTGAGCCAGAGTGGAATGACCCTGCGTTATGTAGTCAGTTTTGTCAGGGGTTATCTGAGAGATTGAAAGATGCCCTTGCTTTTCATGAGTACCCGGATACATTGGAGAATGCTATGTCTTTGGCAGTACGGTTAGATAGACGTATTAGAGAGAGGTGTAAGGTTTCCTCCGCGCAAGGGATCCCTTCTGTGAGTGGTTTCATCTCACTTGCTCCCCAGGGTGATATGACATTTAACTCTGGGGTAGGGGAGGAACCCATGTAGCTGGGTCAGGTGTCTATCCGTTCTGGTAGTAGGAACTTTAGGAGGTTGCATAAACTATGTTATTATTGTGGGAAAAGTGGTCATTTTATTTTTGCTTTTCCTTTTGTTAAACCGCATGTTGATGAGAAAGAATCACAAAGAGGTTTACTTAAAAAAATAAAACGTCTCTGACTCTTGGTAGTGTGAATGGGGTGGTGGAGCAAGCAGGTATGCAAGCTCCCTGTAATACTTGTTTCCTCCTTCCAGCTATGGTGGCGCTAGACTCAAGATTTTTTTGTTGTTGAAGTATTCATTGACTGGTGCTGGGGTAAACCTTATTGATTTTCTTTTTCTTCAAAATCTGGGTCTAAGTACTTGCACTTTAGAAAGAGAGATTCCGGTTTTCGCAATTGATTCTTCCCCTCTTTCTCAAAGGAGTCTCACTCATATTGCTCATGGTATTCAGTTAAGGGTGGGTGATTCACATGTTGAGATCATGTCTTGTTTTGTCATGAAGGACTTGCCCGCTCCTATAGTCTTATGTTTACTGTGGTTGACAAAACATAACCCAATTATAGATTGGCAAGCAAGACAGATCATTCGTTGGAGTGAATTTTGTTCGGACAATTGTCTTCGCACATTTATCTCTGGTGTGTCTACTACGGCTTTACCTCAGTATCTCTCAGATTTTGCGGATGTCTTTTCGGAGGGTGGGGCTCAGGAATTGCCCCCTCATCGTGACTATGATTGTCCAGTTAATCTCATCCCAGGGGCTAAGTTGCCAAAGTCTCAGCTTTACAATCTTTCTCAACCTGAAAGAGAGGTCATGCGGAAGTATATTGCAGAGAGTTTGGCAAAAGGTCATATTAGGCCATCTAAGTCTCCGGTTGCAGTTGGTTTATTCTTTGTAAAGAAAAAGGATGGATCGCTGAGACTTTGTTTGGATTTCCGGAAAATGAACCGTATTATGGTTCGTGATCAGTATCTCCTTCCTTTGATCTCCGATCTTTTTGATCAAATTGTTGGAGCCAAGGTGTTCTCCAAGTTGGATTTAAGAGGGGCCTACAATCTGATCAAAATCAAGGAAGGGGATGAGTGGAAAACGGCCTTCAACACGCACGAGGGTCATTTCGAGAATCTGGTTATGCCTTTTGGGTTAACTAACGCGCCAGCGTTCAGCGATTCATCAATGACATTTTCCATCATTTTGTGGGGAGGTTCGTGGTAGTTTACTTGGATGACATTCTAAATTTACTCTCCAGATCTGAAGACCCATCAGGATCACGTGAGACAGGTTTTGTCGATCATTCGGGAGAATAAATTATATGCCAAATTGGAGAAATGTGTGTTTTCTGTGCAGGAGCTTCCGTTTCTGGGATATCTGCTTTCTGACTCTGGTTTTCGTATGGACCCCCGAAAAGGTCCGGGCGGTTCTGGAATGGGACCGACCGGAGAATCAGAAAGCTTTGATGCGGTTTTTGGGGTTTACTAATTATTATAGAAAATTTATCTTGAACTATTCTACCATTGTAAAACCTCTGACCGATATGACTAAGAACGGTCTATTCCGTCTCGTCCTTGGATGCACTTGTCTATGGACTTTATTACGGATCTGCCGAGTTCCTCTGGAAAAACAGTAATTTTGGTGGTTGTTGACCGTTTTAGTAAAATGGCTCACTTTGTATCGTTAGCTAGTCTGCCCAATGCCAAGACTCTTGCTCAGATTTTTGTTGACAATATTGTAAAATTACATGGCATCCCCTCGGATGTGGTTTCTGATAGGGGCACACAGTTTGTCTCCAGGTTTTGGAGGGCGTTCTGCTCTCGGCTTGGCATTCAACTTTCGTTCTCTTCGGCTTTTTATCCGCAGTCGAATGGGCAGACAGAGCGTACTAATCAAAACCTGGAGACCTACTTGAGGTGCTTTGTGGCTGTGAATCAGGAGGACTGGTCCTCATTCTTATCCCTAGCAGAGTTTGCTTTGAATAACCGTAGGCAGGAGTCCACAGGTAAGTACGGTTTTCATTCTCAGTTTGGTACCTTTTCTGGGACTAGTTCCTCTGGGATGCCAGAGGAGGAGAGAGTTTCTTCTGCCTTGTCTTCTATCTGGCGGAGGATCCAAGTGAATTTGGAGAAGATGGGTGAGAGGTATAAGCGAATGGCTGACAGGAGACGTATGACTGGTCCGGACCTGTGTGTGGGTGATCTGGTGTGGTTATCTTCTAAAAATATTAAACTGAGAGTACCATCTTGGAAACTGGGTCCAAGTTTTATTGGACCATACAAAATATCTGCGGTGGTCAATCCAGTAGCTTTTCGTCTGGATCTTCCGCAGAGTTGGAGGATCCATGATGTGTTCCACAGGTCTTTACTGAAGAAATATGTGAAACCGGTGGAACCATCGCCATTGCCTCCTCCCCCTGTTCTGGTTGATGGAAATTTAGAGTTCAAGCTCTCTAGGGTTCTCGACTCAAGAGTTCTTCGGGTTTCCCTTCAGTACCTAGTACACTGGAGGGGATACGGCCCTGAGGAGAGGATGTGGGTTCCGGCTGTGGATGTTAGTGCCAGCTGACTGGTGAGGGCTTTTCACAGATCCCACCCGGATAAAGTTGGGCCGGGGTGTCTGGAGATCACCTGCAGAAGGGGGGGTACTTTCATGCCCTGCTCAGGTTATGTGCAGAGGTCTGCCTGGTTAGCAGCACGTGTGTAGCCTTTTGTTTTGGAGTTGAGCTGTATCCGCCTCCCTTCAGGTGCACTGGGTGGGCTCGTTGGTATGAGTTTAAATTACGCCCACTCCCAGTGTCCTGTGTGGGTTATAGCTTCTGTCTTGCTCAGTGGAAGGAAGGAAGGATTTGCTGTTCCTGCTCAGTACAAGATCAGTTGGTTTTTGATTTTCTTGTGGTTGTCTGTCTAGGCTGTTAGAGAGATGCCTGCCCCCTCCAGGTCCTGAGCGAGCAGGCTGCCTCTTTCCCCTTTCACCATCTTAGGGATTTTAGGGAATCTTCAGCACGGGGACACGCTCATTCCCACCTTCAGGGTCTGAACGTGGGCATAGAAGTCTAGGGAGAGCTGGTAGGGATTTGTCAGGAGGTGACCTTTATCCCCAGCTTCTTGCCTAGACACTTGTTTGGTGGTATTCTGTGTATCTTGTATCTTGTCCAGCGTGACATAAACATGTTGAATGATTTGCTCGCTCATCGCATAATTGGCCCTAGTAATAGACTGACAGATCATCACCAATGAGCGTTCCTGCAAATCATATTGACTGTATTACTATCTCTGATCATTCTCCCATTGTGGTGCAGTTATTCACACCTCAGCTGCCTTCGATAAAGTAGACATGGCATATGAACACGGATTGCTGTGTTGAGACTCTTAAATGAGGCTCCACTGTGGTTTTTTGTAGCTGGTCTCCTTAAGATCAGCTATTGTTTTGTTTAAGTATTCTCCAAGGCATTGCTCTTGGTTAGCCAGAATCCTACTCCACACTGATGAGGGGGCAACATCCCGAAACAGCTGTCTGTGGATGGATAACTGGCTTAGGTATTCCCCTGTCACATCCTTAAGGCTTGTAAAAGAGCTGGATTTTGACACAGGGGCCACTTAATATGGTGGATCTGGTGCTCTTTATAATGGGGACACCCCTTTGCTTGGTTTTACTTCCTTTGAGGGATGTCTGGCTTTCACTGTGTTGAAGACCCATAACTGGGGCTCCATGGTTATTTTGCATATTACTGTTTCCCAGGGAGTTTTGCACTTTGAATTACTGTGTTGAGACTCTTAAATGAGGCTCCACAGTGGTCTTTGTAGCTGGTCTCCTTAAGATCAGCTATTGTTTTGTTTGAATGGCACATGAACAAGACACTTCTGCGGAGCAACTCGCGTGTACAAGAACTTTCAGCTAAGTTAACTAAATTCTTTGCTTTTAACACACAGGAAAGTCCCTCTCCATTCTTGTTGTGGTAGACACAAAAAGCGGTTGCAAGGGGATTACTTATGGCATTAGGTTCTCGAGTAAAGAGGGTGAGAGATAAGGAGTTATCTTCTCTCTTAGCTCAGATACAGATGATAGAAAGGGTATTTAAGAGGCCTAGAGCTGTAGCATTACGGTCAGATATAGCAAAAGGATTGTCATGCTTACTATACCTCATTATATAATATCAGGGGTCAGGAGTCTTCGGTAGAGGCCAAAGATAGGATTTCTTGGATATCATCCTTTTTGCAATCATTTAATTTACCATCTCTATCTATTCAAGAAGAGTTACAGTGACCCGTTACTGTGGACGAAATTAAATTGGTTATCGCTTCTTTTCCCTTTGATAAAAGCCCAGGCCTGGATGGGTTTCCAATTGAATAATATAGCTCTATACTGACATCACATATAGTCAATGTATTTAATAGCTTGCTACAGGGCTCCTCATTGCCGCAAATCATTCTTTGAGGAACATATTATCATATTGCTAAAAGTGGGTAAGGATCCTAGCACTTATGAGAGTTACAGCCCTATATCCTTTTTAAACGTGGATGTAAAAATTTGTGCAAAGCTGCCAGCCATTTGACTTAATAAATTCCTTCCCAGTCTTATTTCACATAAGCAAGTAGATTTTGTGAAAGGTAGGGAGGGAAAGGATAATGTGTCACGTGTAGTGCATGCTATTTGATATGCTAGATCCCACTGCTGCTTTCTAGATGCTAAATCATGCTGTCCCGCGAGAAGGCATATTATAGAGTGGACTGAGACTTTATGAGGCAGGTCTTGCTTAAGTTGGTCTTCCTGATTCCTTTATAGGAGAGATTTTATTCCTTTAACCCAGCCTGCATGACAGACTCACAAATGGAACCTTGTTGTGGCACCTGGATATTGCTAATGACACTTGACAAGGTTGTCCATTGTCTCCTAATTTATTTATATTCACTTTAGAGACTAACCCTCATCAGGCTCTACCTAAGTTTAAGGATCTTTTCACTACATTTAATGATTTGTCCAGTTTCAAATGAGGATAAATCAGAGATTTTGAATGTTGATTTATCCGCACAGGTTGTCTCAAACCTCATGGTCTCATCTCCTTTTTCGTGGAAATATCTTGGGCTCTTACTAACTAGTGATCCAGAGGATCTTTATAAAGAAAATGACCTGCCTTACCGACCAAAGTTCTGTCCCCTTTAATTTTATCTCTTTTATATTACTTTTAATATTCTGTATAATAAGACCACATTCCTGAGTGATCTCAGAGACATGTGTAATGCACACTGGAGTAGGGGCTGATAGGAATAACTCTGGTTTGCACACATACATTTAGGGTCTCCATCTGGAACTTCATCCTAGGTAGGATGTAAGCATTGAGTTGCTCTATCTCTTGTACACCCTGGGGTGTCAGTTATGTGTTATAACGTGGTAGATAGCCATGTGTTATAGCAGGACCGATGGAGTCTCACCCAATATTGCATATTTAGACTAGTGATGTGTTTACTTTTTATTATCTTATATTTGATCACACTTAGTAAATATATTTATGCACTTAGCCTGCGTACGCTTCCATTCTCAAATCTTTTGAATTCACATTTTGAAACATGGATAGTACTCAGACATTAAATTGTGGCTTCTTTTTGCACATTCACTAATATTCCATTGTATGTTTATATAAACCTAAATATTAACAAAAAAGAGATTTTAAAAAGCCCCTGCAAACTAGAGGAAACTCTGACAGGAAGAGGTCTTGCAGAAGAAAGGGCAAACCGAAATCAGAAGACAAGAGAGTGAACAGTATGTGTGATCGGCGTCTGACTGCACAACATCTTCAAACACAGCTTATTGCAGGTCAAAATAAATACGTTTTAATTTCCAACTGTGCAGAGAAGACTTCAGGCTGCAGGTTTCTGGAACCACATATGACATGTCCTCCTTTATTATTGCTTCAACCTCTTAGGCATCAATTCCACCAGATTTCTGCACATCTTTCCCCTCTTGATCCTGGAACCAAACTTCCAATACTTTTTGTTGCACAATTCATACTTCCTATCCATAACTTGATAATAACTCACTGGTTTTCTATCCAGTTCATGCTCTAGGTTTTTAGGCAAATCCAATAACACAAGCTTGTGTTCTATCAAAAACCCCTGGCAGGGTGCACAATCTTAACAGAACATAGTATCCTCACACATTTCCAGTGTTGGTAGTAGTTTCACCTTCAGAATCATCACATATTTTTCACAGGTTTATCATGTATTCAACGGGGTGGAGTGTCTCTAGTCCAGCAGCTGTACTTTGGGTGGGTGTTTTGGGGCTTGTTGGATGTGGTCTGGTCAAATTGAATCTCTCAGTGTGTGTCAAATGAACTTTCATATATGCCCTTCAAAGTGAATTTTGTCAGGAAAAAAAACAAAACACCTTTTCACAGTTTATTCTTGATGTTTGTGGGTCTTTGCTCACAACAGTCACTTCTTGGTGCAGCACTTAAAAGTTGCTTCTTGATAGGTTGTCTAACCCTGCGGCCACATTGAATGAAACAAGGACATCGATCTCACCTGATGCCATTTCTCTTGAGATCCACGCTTGTCTTTTTAGGGTTGATGATGCTTATTCTTTAAATTAGAGCATCATCTTGTGGATTTATTTTCCTGTTTCTTCCAGTGTCATTTCTGAAAATTTTCTATTGGACTCAGTGCTTTATCCAATTTCACAATTCTTGAAATACTCGATTTCCCAACACCAACTACTTTTGTGATTTTCCAAATGGTAATTTCAGTATTTTGTTTCAAATAAATTTTGGAGCACTTTCAGGGATTAATAAATTACACTCATTCTTTTGTCCTTTTGTTATCATTTGTGATTGTCTGCAGCCGCGTGGTGAGGTCAGTGTCAGGCATACTGTATTGTGCAGGGATCTTCGAGTACACTGATTATTCAGTAAAATATGTTTGTGTGATTTTTTATAATGGTTGCACATTATTTGTAATATATCAACAGAGTTCTAAAAGATTTTCATTGGAATAATAAAAGTTTAATTTTCATGCAAACAAATTTTTAGAGGGGAATTATTTTTGGACTGCCGGATGCAGTCTATAGGTGGCTCAACTATTAATTACACAATTTCCCCCTGTTTGGGTGTGAAATTGAGGACACCACCAGGTTTAGAATTTATGTCTAGAATCTCGATAAAACATGGATCCCCACCAATTATAGAACTGCTCCCCTATAAATACCACTCTGTACCTAAAATAATCCTATATACTGTCAAGTCAAACCATGACTGTCACTATTAATTTGTTCTCTGAAGGGTCAAAAAAGGGAACACCAAGATTGGTCAGAGCCCTGGGGAAGGGTGGGGTTATTTTAAAGTCTTTAGCAGTGACTGACCACTGGGCATTTTCTTCCCGATATTACTTTCTTAGGCCTGGACATTGTAATGTGTTTTTTGACAGACAGGCAGCTGCTACTGTTCATTGGTGGCTCTTTTTAACTCAACTGTTTAGCCTGCCCCATGGTGGCTCTGCCCTAGGACTCTTTCCAGTTCCCAATAATTCAGAAGTGGAAGTGAGAGGGTTCATAGAAGTTAGAAGTATAGGTGATAACCCCAACTTTATGATCTATACTGTAGGACACATGGTAGTGGCAACAATTGAATGCTAGTAAACGGACCTTCTCAGAAACTATGTGCCCCCAAAACTGTCACCAGTATCTGACAGTGGAATAAGTAATCAGTAGCCAGTGAAGGAGTGGAATCTGTGAGTCTTCTCTGCTTTATGTAGTGGTTACTACTCACCTGGGTGATTACCTGTAGGAATGTCCTCTATGATCTGCTCATCACCCCTCACATATGTATCTTCATCCTTAATACTGTTCAGATCTTTACCCGGATTCAAAAGCTGTGAAACAAATATTTTAACAATCAGCAGACTGATGGAGAAGTCGCGTAGAAGTGTCCAATGGTCTGGTCCCACTAACTTTCCTCTCTCCCTGCCCAGTGGTTCTGGCTGCTGAAATAACACTGTCCTGCCACAGGCTGAGGTCTGTCCCATGCTGATAATGGCACTCTGTCCATAGGCCATGCACACACACGCTCTCCGGCTCTTAAAAGGCCAGCATTCGCGCACCCTAATCTCTCCCAGTCATGGGAAGGTGTCAGAGCAATAGGTTCAAATAAGCTAATTTCATGCAAATTTGTCCCAATAGCTCATTTGCTTGTGCTGTGTACAGACTTCTGAATTTGGCCCTCTGCTGCTTGACCTGACCCTTGCCTAATCTCTGTTCTGACCCTGAGCTGCCTGCCCTAACATCAGATCGTTTATCAGACTACGTATACTCTGCCTTTCCTGACCTTGGCCTAGCCTTACCTATGGTTCTGCCGGATCCTCACCAGTGTCTCTTGAACCCCGTGGGTCAGCAGTCACTTGTACACAGACTACATACAGAGGTAGCAGTCTGATGGTTTCCCTGCAGCACAGTCCATAGATAATACAGTTAGGAGTAGCCCCAAGTCGCATGTATTCAAGATACACAGTGGATACACATCTGATTTGGTTCTTTATCTGACACAAATATCTCCCTGCAGGTCTCTTGTACATTTCCAACCTGTTGGTTCATTATTTCAACCAGCAGTCTCCACAGCCAGGAAACTGTGAGAAGATTCAGATGACATGTAATGTGCATGGTCAGCTATAATCCTGTCATCTTCACCTTCCACGTTTTAAATGTTTGAAACATATAATACTGGTTTATAAAACAAGACTAAAGATCTTCACAGCCTTCTATAGATCATAGGGAACATTTCATGAGACTTTATTTCTATCTACCTGATCATCCTGTGGGACATTGTGATGTTCTTCTAAATCATCTTGCAGACGAAGAGGACTGGGACGTCTCTCCGGTGTTGTTCTCTCTTTCTTAACTATGGGAAACAGATCTAGTGACTGAATTCAGTTCTTTACACAAAAATGAGAAAATGTGTGTATTTAGTCATGTCTATTACCTGGTGGCTCATAATCCTCCATCATGACATGCTTGTATAGATTTTTGTTTTCTTCTAAATACCCCCTCTCCTCCATGGAGAAATAGACAGCAACATCCTGACACCTTATAGGAACCTGACAACAATGATACAGTCATCACCCAGATCCCTTCATAGCGTTACTGTATAATGTCCCGGCATTCCCAGCAATGTCACCTCTCCAGTCAGAAGCTCAATAATCTTGTTGGTGAGCTCTAGGATCTTCTCTCTGTTGACTTTCTCATGTATTAGGATGTGAGGTGTAGGCCTGGATATTGAGCTCAGGATTCCTCCCCGTCCTTCAGATACCGGGGCCCGACAATGCTCACTAGAGGTCTTCGTCACTGCTGTGTATTCCTGGTTATGGAGAGACGCAGTAATAAATATCACTCCATACATCTCCAGAGTCCCTCACCTCTCCAGTCATGTCCATCTGTTAGTAACATACAGAAGATGATGTAATGTGACTTCATCAGAATTTCTCACCTGTCCAGTAAGCAGGAGGAGGATCTCTATGGTGAGATTTATTATACTCTCTGCCATCTTGTCCCCATCCCTATCCATCCTTGATGGGTCAATCAGGAGAATGATCTTATATAGGAGATATACATTGAGCGGATCCTATATTGTAGGAACCTGAATGAAAAGAAGATGAACCGATGCAAAATCATAGAAAATCCCATGTAATATGCAATTACTGGAGATAAGAAGAGGAAACACTGGAGGAGATAATAAAGTGTATCAAGGCAGTTCCTCCATGTTTCAGGTGAAAGCCTGTCACACCTTCATTTTACCACTATAGTCAGTTACAGCAGTAATCCCTGTATAAAGCTGTAATCTGGTAGATCACTTCATAGATCTAGAGCTCAGACAGCCCTCGTCCTATCAGTTGGAATCACAAGAATTAAACCCAAATACAGATGGTCTTGGAGGTATTAACAAAATATATATACAATCCTCACCAACTAGTATCTTTAAAGTTTTTGTGCCCAACCAGGTTCTGGGCACAAGAAATTTAAAAACACCAGTTATGTATTAAAATGATTGAAATGTAGTCCTTCCGCCCACTTTGATGCCAGTTCTTGTGTCCAGAACCTGCTTGGGTCCAGGCTGAACTGAGATGAGTGTGGGGGCGTCACCCTCTGTATGCCGACAGTGTGAGATCAGCGGCCCAAAGTCATTTAACCCTTTAAATCACACTCTTTTGTCCACTTTGATGCCCATTCATGTGCCAGTCATTTCTGTGGCCAAGCCGCTTTCAGCTGATTTGTCCTCTTTTCATGAACTAATGTTCTCCACCAAAACCTCCCTGACCATAAACTTAACCCTAATCGTAACCCACACAGGAGACCGCACAGAACATGGAGAGAATGTCCAACACACAGGACACTTACCTAAACCTTACTTTTCACCACCACCACCTATCTCAGAGTCACATAACCCTGATCACATGACCTAAATCTCTCAAGAGCCCATACATTCTAGGCTTTACTAAGAGGAAAGACTAGTGGGGTAAAGGACCTTTTGATATGTCATGAGCATGTGATCCTGTGTGGGAGGAGTCATGCTCCAGGCCGTGTTGCTGGCGGAGGTGAAGGACCTGGGATGATGTCATGACCATGTGACCATGTATGGGAGGAGTCAGGCTCCTTGCGGTGCTGTTGTTAAGTGGTAAAGGACCTGTGATGGAATAGCCTTCCTGCAGTAGCTGCAAATACAGTGGAGGAGTTTAAGCATGCATGGGATAGGCATAAGGCCATCCTTCATATAAGATAGGGCCAGGGGCTATCCATAGTATTCAGTATATTGGGCAGACTGGATGGGCCAAATGGTTCTTATCTGCCGACACATTCTATGTTTCTATGTGATGATGCCATGACCATGTAATCTTGGGAGAAGCCAGGGGGATCTCTTACGTCCTAACAAGAAGCACAATACTGGGGTATTTCTGCCCCTGTGTACTGGATAGATGGAATTCTTAATTCATTTAATTATTAACCTTGAGACTACATAAGGACATCTAGCACCTCCGACCTTGTGTTTTTTCTGTCCTGTGTGAACTTGTACAGAAGTTTTTTAGAAATATCTTAGATAAGTATTTTCCTGAGTAGATCAATATTGTAAGAAGATGAATTTTCTTCCGTGTGTATGTCTGCATTCGTATTCTTAAAAATCATTCTGGGAACTAGGGGGGGTCATTTATCAAACAGAAATACCGCTAAATTAGGCAGGTCTAAAAAAAAGGGGGCGTGGTGTGGGCGCCTGTTTTAGTAATAGAAAATGGTCTAAATATAAGCCAGCTAGAGATCTGTTGTAGATTTAGAAGTGGTGGAGGATCCGCTGAAGTTATGGAGAGGCCCACCCCTGTCTACTGATGGTAAAGCTAAAAAGAACTGAGCTGGGTTCTAGCCTGAATGGGAGTCCCATGTCTACATCCAGCAGATGCTGAAAGTAAAGTATTTTTTCTTCCAGGTGCAACAACCTCAGTCAGTGTATGATTCTGAGGAAGAATTCAGAAAAGAAAACAAGAAATGTTCATGTCTATCTGGTCGGGGGAACAGGATGTTGATCAGAGGGAAGATCAGGTCTGCACCTTTAGGGGACCTAGGGCCTTCAAAGTGGTTGAAGCTTGGGGAAAAAAGCTATGTTCGAAGAATGGTAAAATCTTGGAAAGTCTCCAATCTTTAATAAGTCATTTAGTCCAGATTCTCTATGGATAAAGTTAATCATGTATTTAAGTAATGGTGCCTTCATTGGAGTGCAAAAGTACACCGCTTAGGCCCTGAAAGCAACTTAGTGGGGTCCTCCTCCAAAGTTTATAGGGCTATAGTCAAATTATCCAGGTTGTCACGAACACGCCACACGTCCTACCTCCTCTAAGGGCGTTGTCTAATTGAACCCCTTGTTCTTCACAGTACCCCTGATGGTGGGGATAGACTTTTCCGAGAGGAACACCAGGTTGCTACCTCTTGAGGAGGATTGGCACACGAGGAAGCTGGTCCAGGAGGTACTTGAGCTAGACACCAGACATACAGATGTAGTCAGCAGGCCGAGTCGTAACCAGGAACAACAGTGCAGGACCAAAGGATGAAGCAGATGCGAAGTCAAACAAGCAATAGGTCAGGGCAAGCGGCACAGGTCAGGCAGTCCGAGTCGGCAACCGGAGAGTCAAGGCAAGCAGGTAGGGATCAAACAGGTAGTGTAGTCCAGGAACACAAGCATGGGTCAGGTACACAGAAATACAAGCCGATAAATCAGCAACCTTTGCAGGACACAAGGATCTTGGCACTCAGGCATCTGAGCCACTTACATGCAAAAGGGCTAAGACTGGTCATCGAGGTCACATGATCTAACCCATAAAGCACAGGAAGTGACACGAGCCAGCATTTAAGAAAGTGCTGCAGGGAAGAAGCAGCAAGTATGCTGTGGCCAGGGCTGAAAGGAAACTGGTACCTACATAGACAAAGCCCAGGACTGCAGCGGTGAATGGGGAAGCACAGGCAGCAGATCACCACTGAACATGGTGCCCAGGACCGCGGCTGTAAGCAGAGGAACAGAGGCGCACAGCAGCCAATGTTACACAGATATTCTATCGTACCTACTGGGACAGGGTAAATTTTCAGTTTTTATGGGTCAATTCATTGACTGTGCATTTAAAGAAGCCTACCCTCAGCCAGTGTCACTGATCAGCGGATGTGAACCCACTGTGCCACTGACTAGCAATACTCTAGAGGGAAATATCTAAGCAACTACCCGAATTTCACTAGAGCCTCAGATGGTTAGGATAGGCTTGACCGTCGGTGATTACCAGGGGCTTCTCCAGAGTGTAAACCAGTAATGTCAGCTGGTCCAGGCAGACCAGGAGGTACCTGCGAAGGTACCGACAGTACAGACGTGGTCAGAAAGGCAGGGTCGTTACCAGGAGCAACAAGACAGAAAGAGAGGAAGAGGCAGACACGTAGTCAGAACAAGCAATGGGTCAGCACAGGAAAAAGGTCAGACAATCCGGGTCAGCAACGGGAGAGGCAATGCAAGCAGGCAGGGATCAGACAATAAACAAACACAGTCCAGGAACGAAGTATGAAGTCAAGAACACAAGTGGTAAGCAAGCTCTTTAGCACAAGATTAGGACCTTGACTCTGAGGCATCTGGGTAAAGGGCTGAGCCACTTAAATACCTGCAGGAGAGTCAGGGTAGGTTAACAAGATCACATGACATGACTCAGCCCCGCCCAGGGTGTGATGCATACTGCCACATCAGCAGCCGAGTATAAGCAGTGTCCAGGTTAAATGGAAGTTGTGGAGCGGAATCCACATAGGTAATACCAACTGTACAGGCAGAGTCCAGAGCTGCAGCAGAGGCTGGAAGTAGAGATCACAGATGAGCACGGCGCCCGGGACCACGGTGATGAGTGGGGGAACAGCACAGAGATCACTGTTACAGCCAGCATTTGGTTGTGGCAGCAATCTGTGTCTTCAAAGCCCTAAGGAGGTCTAGACTTTCAGCTCTGACAGGTTAGTTATGAGGCTAGATCCCTACAGATAAGTTGTCAGCCAATTCTATGGCCTTCAAACAGGTAGGTTTGCTCTCTGGCCGAGGTTCTCAGATAATACTACCAGGTACAATCTCGGTATAAATCAGGAAGAGTCTTTGACTCTGAGCTGGATAAAATAGTGTAGATCTTATCTGATATGGAAAGAAGATCATTACAGTCCTTCATGGTAGATATAGGCCCTCCGAGTGTGGTAAATCTCTGAGGTTACTGAAGTCAATAAGGGAACTGGAGACTACAAGGTCAGTCAGGAGGGCTGTGCAGTTTAGACTCTTGGCACAACTTGGATTTTTGGTAAATAAACTCAATGGCAGAATCCCATATGGGAGTCAGTAAAATATGCTCCTGGGTGGAATGGGTAACTACCACGCCATAGCAGAAGGAGTCTGTATTTTAGCTTGCTCCTAGCTCCATATTTACCCTCCTAGTTGTAGGAGGATTCCTGAATGGTGATCTTTTGGGGTGGTTATACTCCAGGCATTAGTACGAGAACCAGGCCTTGGTCTGTGACTCTGTGGAGAAACAGATGCAGTGTATCGCTGGTGCAGCTCCAAGTGAGCTTGATTTTCCTCCTCAGAGATCCCGGAGTCAATGTACATCACTCCCAGACTAGGATGAAGATGATGATTGGGTTAATCACACAGGGGTTATTGTTCCGGCCGAGGCTCTAGCAGCATTTGTAACTGAAGCAGAGCGTGTTGGTGGCGCTCAAATGGCTGCACCCTGAATTGGTTGATTCTCTTTGGTTGCAAGCAAGAGGCCCATTTCTTCGGCCCATGAGGTAGACCAGGTAGTCCCACAGGACAGTTTAGTCTGGTTCAATGTACAGTATTCTCTCAGAAGACCAAGGCCACATCAATGGTAAGTTAGCAGTTACGGTCATAGCTTCAGTGTATCCAGGAGGTGATGACTGCATCAGCCTGTTCAGGCCCAACTTTTGGGTCTGCAAGGGGCATGGCTTCTTTCACTGACTTTCTCTGGGGGTAGCTGGCGTGTCCATCTGCCGTGTTAGTCGTCTGCTTCCTCCATCTGCACCCGAGTTTTAACTCAGACAGCCTTCTTAGTGCCGCCCCATAGGTTCACTTGTATTGGTGGGATTTTCCTACCAGGAGCGGGGCAGTGCAGACATTAGGAGACATAATGCAAAGTTTATGGTGGCGCAGTAAACAATCATTTCCCCACTATTAGGAAGGGGTAGCTGCTTCATTTTCCCATCGTCGGCACGTCGTTCACCACAGTAATGGTGCGGTGGAAATTCAGAATTAACCCTTGTGGGCTTATCATCGGCAACTTGCACAGAATGACAGTCAATTCATTGTTATGTATATGTGCCTATTTGTATATATACACTACTCACAAAAAGTTAGGGATATTTGGTTTTTGGGTGAAATTTCAAGATGAACCTAAAATGTATTCTAAACTTTACAGAATAACTTAATGTGACCTCTAAACATTTGAATGCACATATCTAACTGTTCAATGTTTCAGCACTTTTTGCACAACTTGCTGTTCTCTAACAAGGAGCTTAGTGTTTAAACAGTCCTCCTCCTCATCATGCTGTTCACATTTTCATATCATGAGACCAACACCTAACAACTGATCATCAGTACCTTGACATTGCGAGGTTTCAAGCAGCATGTTCTCAGACAGAAGTGGCCACTGAGCTTAGAGTGTCACAGAGTGTCATCAGCAGGTTGTGACAGAGATACAGAGAGACTGGAAGAGTTACAGAAAGCTATAGAAGTGGACGTCCTTTGGCCACATCCCACACTGATGACTGCTTCATTGTGAACAATGCCCTGCGGAACTGGATGATAAATGTCACACAACTCCAGGCATATTTAAGGGAGGTGAGAGGCACTCAAGTGTCATGTCAGACCATTTAAAACCCTTTACATAAGTGTGGTCTGCGTGCTAGACGACCTGCAATGGTACCTGACCACACCACCAGGCACAGATGTCATGGGCCTGGGAGCTTCTATGCTGGTTAGGGGACCAGTGGGTCTCAGTGCTGTTCACTGATGAAAGTCGATTCACGCTGAGCAGAAATGATGGCCACCAACGATGTTGGAGACATCAAGAAGAGCGCTATGCATCAGCCACTGTTGTCACCAGACGAGCCTTTCGTGGTGGTGGTGTTACAGTGTGGGCAGGTGTGTCTAGTCAGTACAGAACTGTCCTACACTTTGTGAATGGTACAAGCCCATACTACTTGAATAACATCATTAATCCAGTCATTGTGCCTCTGCATGAACAACACAGGCCTAATTTCATCTTCATGGACGACAATGCGCCAGCTCATCGAGGTTACATCATTAGGGAACGGCTGCTGGGGGACCTCAAATGGAGTGGCCTGCACTTTCTCCAAACCTGAATCCCATTGAAAACCTATAGGATCAGCTGAGTCGCTGTGTAGAGGCTTGTAACTCTGTACCCAAGAACCTCAATGGGTTGTAGGGCTGTAGATTGCGCTCACACTGGTATAACCTGGGTATCTGCTGTAAGGGGGACACCCCCCTTCCAACTGGTTAACACCCCTCTGTACCCTTACTGCAGACTGCTGGCAATGTATTCATAACTTCTAGCAGAAATAATAAAGCAATGGTACAACATAGAGTCCTAAGAAGATACACCCCAGAACTGTTATTACACAGGGAATGCATGCAGCTATTAAAACAGAGTTTGATGCTAATGTCTGTAAAGCGCTGAGGAATATAGTAGCACTATATAAGTGCATAAAATAAAAAATATGTCAGGAGTGGTGACAGGTCCTCTTTAAATATTGCCCAGTATGCGGTGAAGAAGGGCTTCACATTATTTGGGGAGCCCCCAATAAATGCGGTGCTCTGTAACCCTAGAACCCGTAATCTGGTCCTGCACACAAACACAGCTCTGCTACATACACACAAAAACGACATACTTAAGGGACACATAAACTCCAGGTCATCCAGCAGGGGCATTGCTAGGGTCTCAAAAGATCTGGGGCCCAAGCCCCAATGCATATTGACCAATTCTCTAAGTCGACCAACAGACCCCTATCCCCCCACCACCATCGCAAACACTAGCACTGAAGACATTTTACTGTACTTGCTATACAGCTATACCACTCACATCCAGTGCCTCCCAGGTAACATCTCCTCTCATGTAGATCTTCTATGTCATCATCTTCTCCATTCGGTCCGGAAAACTTCTCTCATCCGCCTCGTCTCTGCAGAGTGTGACACATGGACATCTTAGGTTCCTCACTTTTCTGTACCCCCAAATACTATTCTGAAGAAAAATGAGTGCCCCCCATAGTAATAGTGCTCCTCATAGTCCCACCAATAGTAATTCCCTTCTAGAATGACCTCATTAGTAATACTGCTCCCTACAGTGACCCCAACAGTAATAGTGCTCTCCAAGAGTGCCTCCATTAGTAGAAGAGCTCTCCAGTATTAATAATGCCCTTACAGAGCCCCCCAGTAGAAATAAGGCCCCCTATTGTTCCCCCGTGGTAATAAAGCTATCTACAGACCCCTTAGTAGTAATAAGGCCCCCACAGTGCTCTTAGTAGAAATAATGCGCATCTATAAGTCCCTCCTATAGAGCCCCCAGTAGTAATAAGAACGCCTAATGTCCCCTGGATTTAAAATGCCCCCACAGTGCTCCCATATTTATATCGCCCCCTACTGTTATAATGCCCCTACAGTGCCCCCAGTATTCATATCGCTCCCTACTGTTATAATGCTCACCCTGACGTGCCCCAATATTCATATCGCCCCCTACTGTTATAATGCCCCTACAGTGCCCCCAGTATTCATATCGCCCCCTACTGTTATAATGCCCCTAAAGTGCCCCCAGTATTTATACTGCCCCCTACTGTTATAATGCTCACCCTGAAGTGCTCCAGTATTTATAATGCCCCCTGCAGTGCCCCCTGTAGTTATATTCCTCCGTTTAGTGTCCTCAGAAATTATAATTCCTCAGCCCCTCCACCATACAGTCCCATGTAAATAACATTATTTTTCTCCCTCCATCATAGAGTCCCATGTAAATACCATCACACCACCTCTCCAGCCCCCTCCAATATACAGTCCCATGTAAATAACATCACACCATCTCTACTGCCCCCTCCAATATACAGTCCCATGTAAATAGCATAACCCCCTTCAACATACAGTCCCATGTAAAGAACATCATCCTCTCCCTAACCGCCTTCAATATACAGCCCCATGTAAATAACATTACCCCTCAACATTCAGTCCTGTGTAAATAATATCACTCCCTTCCACAGCTACCTTCAACATATAGTCTCATGTAAATAACATCACCCTGCCCTAGAAACCTCCAACATGCATTCCCATGTAAATAACATCACCCCTTAAATTTTCAGTCCTATGTAAATAACTTCTCTCCCTTCAGCCCTAACATACAGTCCCAGTTAAATAACCAGAACTCTCAGCATTGCTCTGCCTCTCCCTTACCTCTCCTCATGTAGCAGCTTCTTCCCAGGACTTCTCTTCACTGCTGAGCCGTCCTCTCCTGCACTGGTCACATGATGGTGACATCATCGCAGGTCCTTTTCAGCTACTGCATTTAGAACTGATCACGTGTACTGTTGAGCGAACTTGTGTTTTAAGTTCGGCATCTAAAGTTTGGGTTATCTAAGAATCGCGTTATGGATTCCGCTGCCACGGACCCGAACTTTAGACACCGAACTTAAAACACAAGTTTGCTCAACACTAATCACATGACCTGTGATGTCACCACAGGTCCTTCAGCTCTTGCAGGGCATTAGATTCAATTGTATTGCCGTCCTGAGGAGGGTAATACAGTTATATCTAACAGGCAGGCAGGATATTCAGGGCCTGGGACAAAACATCAGGGGCCCAGGCCCGAATGTTTTAACCTAGCAACGCCCCTGTCATCCAGCGACGGAGCACAGCAGAACCTGGTCATGTGATTAATGACTCCTCCTACACTTGATCACATGGTTATGATGTCATCACAGGTCCTTTATCTCCTCCAGCAACACAGCCTGGAGCCTGACTCCTCCCACACATGATCACATGCTCATGTCATCATGAAAGGTCTTATAGCCGACTAGTCCCTTTCGGTAATGCCTAGAATGTATGGGCTCCAGAGAGCTTTCAGTCACGTAACGAGGTTAGTCTAAGACATGTGGTGGTGAAAAGTAACGTTCAGGTAAGTTTATTTTATGCACTTATATAGCGCTACTATATTCCGCAGCGTTTTACAGATTAGCATCAGGCTGTCCCCAATGGGGCTTACAATCTAAGGTCCCTATCAGTATGTACCTGGAGGAAATAACACAAACACGGGGAGACCATACAAACTCCATGCAGATGTTCTCCTGTGTGTTGGGGCAATGGTACTTATAACTCCATGTTCTGTGCGGTCTCTTGTGTGGGTTAGGATTGGAACAGGTTTAGAGTAAGGCTACTGCCCCTAATGTATACCAATATAAAATGCCCCCATAACTGCTTCTGGGGGGGGGGGCCCTCTGCGGGTGTGCCACTGATTGGTGTAACCCCTCCCCCATACGTGTTGTATACAGCAGGGCAGGTAGGTGTGTAGTCACCGCCATTGTCTGTCAGGATTAATGGGGCAGAGGTGTCATTAACCCCTTCACCTCAGTTAACGCTGGGTCACTATTCACACCAGGAGGCAGTTAAAGGGGCTCTCTGAGCACAAACCTCCTGGGAATATTATCTCTACGGCGTACGGCGGGATGAGTTTTATACTGCAGCCGTTATCTATGTGCTATATGGCGGAATTATTTCTTTACTGTGCGATGGACGGAGATGAAGTTGGTTTCTTATTCATCAGTTTTTCATTAATTCGTAAAACTCTAGAGAGACAGATAATCAGTTTCTTGTATTTACTAGACATTGAATGAACAGGATAAGTGTGGGGTTTATATTACTATGGCGTGTAAAAGTGGTAAATGTCGTTAGTTATGGTGAAACTTGTGACTTTTTAGATTTCCCGACACTTCTGAAAAGTAGTGTTGCGAGGGCAGGGAGGGGTCTGTCTCTATTCATGCCAGTTTTCTGACATAAAGATAGAATGCATTGGTGTTGCGTCCGTTTTTTCACTGAGGACTGATACTAAATGCTCTGAAAATGTAATTATTAACTGAGTAACGTCTGTGAATTATGGATGACACACGGATGGTAAAAACGGACGCGTGGACCAACCGCAGATCGTTTCCGACATCTTCACGGATTAAATAAAGATGCTTTTTTCATAGACATAATACTGAAACGGAAATGTCAATGAGGCCTAATTCACACAGCCAGTGTTCGGTCAGTGATTTCCATCAGTTATCGTGAGCAAAAACCAGATGCAGATCTTTCCATTATAACGTCTCTGTGGAGGCTTCCCTACTGGTTTTAACTCGCAATAAGGGCTCATGCGCATAACCGTATTTTCTTTCCACGTCCGTTTTTTTTACTGGCGGAACCATTCATTTCAATGGGTCCACAAAAAAAAAACAGAAGTGACTCTGTGCGCCTTCCGCTTCCGTATGTCCGTTCCGCCAAAATATAGAACATGTCCTATTCTTGTCTGTTTTGCGGACAAAGACAGGCATTGTTACAATGGATCCATAAAAATAACGGATGCAATACGGATGTCACAAGGATGTCATCTGTATTTTTATTTATTTTTTTGCATCCGTGTTTTGCGGACTGTGTGAACTTAGCCTAAGAACTCTTTCACACGAGTGAGTTTTCCGTCAGAGTGCGATGCGTGAAGCAAACAGCATCTGAACTGAATCCCAACCCATTCATTTCATTGGGTCTGTGCATATGAGTTTTTCACGCATCATTCCTGCGTTCAGGAAAAATAGCAGCATGTTCTATATGGCTTATTAACATGACCATATGTATTTTGCGGTCCGCAAAAAACGGATTCGCATAAAATACGGATGACGTCTGTGTGCATTCCATATTTTGCAAAACGGAACAGCTGGCCCCTAATGGAACAGTCGTATCCTTATCGGTAATGCGGACAATAATAGTTCTATTTTTTTTACGGAAACGGAAAGCACACGGAGTAACTTAATTTTTTTTTAGACCCGTTGAAATGAATGGTTCCACATACAGTCAGCAAAAAATAACTAAACTGAATGAACACAGAAATAAAATACATTCGTGTGCATGAACCCATATGCTGAGTTTTTCACGCAGCCCTGGCTCCATAGAGGTGAATGGGGCTTAGGTGAAAAATGTATCGCATCCGGATACAATGGGGGGAATTTATCATGAGGGGAAAATTTGAAGTCAGTTTTGCTTGAGTCTGGGTCGGACTACTTTATGCCTTAGGGCTTAGGGCTTATTCACACAACCATGGTTTGGGTTCCGCATCCGAGCTGCATTTTTTGCGTCTCGGGTGCGGACCCATTCACTTCAATGGGGCCGCAAAAGATGCTGAAAAGCATTCCGTGTGCTGTCCGCATCCATTGCTCCGTTCCGTGGCCCCGCAAAAATCACGAGTCATGTACTATTCTTGGCTGTTTTGCGGACAAGAATAGGCATTTCTATAAAGGGCCGTCCGTTCTGTTCCGCAAATTGCGGAAGCCACACGGGCGTTTTGCGGATCCGCAAAGTACGGCACGTTCGTGTGAACAAGCCCTTATCTTTAGACCTAACACTTTTGTCTAGAGACGCGCCTCCAGTTTTCCTCCTCCTGGAGAGAGACTGCGATCTCAATGATAAATCTGGAGCGGAAACTCATTTACATAGTTAACCACACCCACTTTCCACCCACATTACAAAACTGGAGTGTGTGGTGTAAAAATGCAAAATTTTGCGCATACTCTTACGTTTTGTGCAGAATTCTGGAGTGAAGGTATAAAAAATCAGGGCCAATGTATTTTTCACTGATGGTTGCCAGGAGGCATTTATTATTCAGTTTTCTTCACGCGGATGAAAAACGCATCAAAAACTGATTTCACTCACAGGAAAAAAACTGAAACATTGAACGCAATGTTTCAGACAAAAACTGACTGAACTTGTGTGCAAAACTATCAGATTTTTTTCTGCACAGACCCTGAGAGAATTGTTTGTATAAAATGACACATAAACAATAACGCTGGGTTCACACCTGAGCGTTCTGAAAGGAGCGCTCTGTATGCGCGATTGTACCGGCGTTTGCAATCGCGCATACAGAGACAAGCGAACGCCCATTGTCGCACGTTCCCGCTGAAGTCTATGTACGGGAACGTGCGACAAGACGCCCCAAAGAAGCTCATGTACTTCTTGGGGCGTCGGGCGTTTTACAGCGCGATCGTACGTGCTGTAAAACGTCCAGGTGAGAACCATGCCGATAGGAAGCATTGGTTTCTCCTTGTTGAGCGTTTTACAGCGCGTAGGAACGCGCTGTAAAACGCTCAGGTGTGAACCCAGCCTTAATCTATTGTATCAGTACTGCTTGACCGTTATCGACTCAGCGATGGGGCCCTCGCAATCGATTTAGGTGCGAATGCACATTGTCATTGCAACACCGCAAATATATAAAGCAATGTGCTAATATTTTATACAAATGTTATTTTAACTTAATCGATGTAATTGTCCTTGTGTAATGTGATATTAGTCGCTATAAGGTTAGTTGTACAGTCACTTACTTGTTCCTGACAGATATGACTGTTCATATCAGAACGTTGATGTATAATACAAAGTGCACACGTTTCTTAAAGTGGTGGTCTCACTAAAGCAAATTACATTTATTATGGCACTTACTTATGTATTGTAACTTTGCTGGCTTGATTCTTTTTTCCATCACATTATACACTGCTTGTTTCCATGGATACGACCACCCTGCAATCCAGCAGTGGTGGTCGTGCTTGAAAACAATAGGAAAAAGGTCTGGCATCTCTGGTGGCTGGGTCCATGTTAGTGCAGGTAGGTCAGTGCTTTTTGCTACAGTGTGCAAGCACGGCCACCGATAAAAAGGCGTCGGCCTAAAATAAAGCTCTCATGTACGTTGTCTCCTCTGATGTCCCCCTTCCTTATGTACGTTGTGTCCTCTCATGTCCCACTTCTCATGTCCCCCTTCCTTATGTACGCCGTCTCCTCTCATGTCCCCCTTCCTTATGTACGTTGTGTCCTCTCATGTCCCACTTCTCATGTCCCCCTTCCTTATGTACACTATCTCCTCTCATGTCCCCCTTTTTTATGTACACTGTGTCCCCTCATGTCATCCTTCCTTATGTACGCCGTCTCCTCATGTCCCTTTCCTTATGTAGATGTCTCCTTCCTTGAGTACATCATCTCCACTCATGTTCCCCTTCCTTATGTACGCTATCTCCCCTAATGTCCTCCTTAGGCTACTTTCACACTTGCGTTCGGGGTTCCGCTTGTGAGTTCCGTTTGAAGGCTCTCACAAGCGGATCCGTACAGCCCTAATGCATTCTGAGTGGATGCGGATCCGCTCAGAATGCATCAGTGTGGCTCCGTTTGGCCTGTCCGCCTGGCTGTGCAGAGGCAAACGGATCCGTCCAGACTTACAATGCAAGTCAATGGGGACGGATGCGTTGGAAGTTGACACAATATGGCTCAATTTCAAACGGATCCGTCCCCCATTGACTTTCAATGTAAAGTCTGGACGGATCCGTCTGAGCAACTTTCAGACTTAGAATTTTTTCTAAACTATAATGCAGACGGATCCGCTCTGAACGCAAGTGTGAAAGTAGCCTTCCTTATGTACGCTGTCTCCTTTCATGTCCCCCTCCTTATGTACCCTGTGTCCTCTCATGTCCCCTTCCTTATGTACGCCGTCTCCTTTCATGTCCCCCTTCCTTATGTACGTTGTCTCCTTTCATGTCCCCCTTCCTTATGTACCCTGTGTCCTCTCATGTCCCCTTCCTTATGTACGCCGTCTCCTTTCATGTCCCCCTTCCTTATGTACCCTGTGTCCTCTCATGTCCCCTTCCTTATGTACGCCGTCTCCTTTCATGTCCCCCTTCCTTATGTACGTTGTCTCCTTTCATGTCCCCCTTCCTTATGTACGTTGTCTCCTTTCATGTCCCCCTTCCTTATGTACCTTGTCTCCTTTCATGTCCCCTTCCTTATGTACGCTGTCTCCTTTCATGTCCCCTTCCTTATGTACGCTGTCTCCTTTCATGTCCCCTTCCTTATGTACGCTGTCTCCTCTCATGTCTCCTTCCTTGAGTACACCGTCTCCACTCATGTCCCCTTCCTTATGTACGCCGTCTCCACTCATGTCCCCTTCCTTATGTACGCTGTCTCCTTTCATGTCCCCTTCCTTATGTACGCTGTCTCCTCTCATGTACCCCTTCCTTATGTACATTGTGTCGTCTCATGTCCTTCTTCGTTATGTACGTTGTGTCCTCTCATGTCCCCCTTCCTTATGTACGCTATCTCCCCTCATGTCCTCCTTACTTATGTAAGCTGTCTTCTCTCATGTCCCGCTTCCTTATGTTCACCATCTCCTCTCATGTCCCCCTTCCTTATTTACGCTGTGTCCTCTCAGGAAAAAGGGCTGGCATCTCTGGTGGCTGGGTCCATGTTAGTGCAGGTAGGTCAGTGCTTTTTGCTACAGTGTGCAAGCGCGGCCACCGATAAAAAGGCATTGGCCTAGGATAAAGCTCTCATGTCCTCTTTTCTCATGTACGTTGTCTCCTCATGTCCCCCTTCTTTATGTACGCGGTTTCCTCTCATATCCCTTCTTATGTACGCCGACTCCTTTTATGTCCCCCTTCCTTATGTACACCATCTCCTCTCATGTCTCCTTCCTTATGTTCGCTGTCTCTGTATATATGTTTGTCCCTATTTGTCTGCTGTGCTCCATTGTGGTAACTTAGCTGAAGGGAGCTATGAATTCCCGGTAGGGTTTGCTCACTTCTCCTCCTCTGTAGGGGTAAAATTGTCCTATCAGAAGAGAGGAGGCAGTTCCCGGGGAGATAAGATGTTGTGGTGAGGAGATGGATCTGGATGTGAGGAGACGGGGGAGTCCTGACTAGATTGCAGCTGATCTTCAGTGATAGAGGAGCTAAGGGGAAGACTATAGAGCTGTACATGAATATTGGAAATAGCAGCTGAAGGAGAGAAGCCATTATTGAAAAAAGGGAAGACCAGTGACTGGGAACTGAGGAGAAGTGATACAAGGGAATGAGAGGCTCAGCCATATATACCTGTACAGTGAGGCTGATGCCAGGATAGAGAAATTACCTCAGTTCTGCTCTTTATAATTTGTCTTTGTGTAAGCCGCATACCGGGGTGGGCTTTCCAGGTTACAGCGAAGTCACAAACAAGGAAAACAACTCCACCACCAGCTTTTGGCAAAATAGAATTTTACTTAAACGTGGTAATGAACACAACCACAAATGCTGGGAACACACAATAAATATACATACACCCAGCCCGAAGGCTGAGACCCTTGCAGCACGGTGCCCTCCGATGGATGCAGGAGTAAAGCGGGGTAATTTACCTTCTGGCGGGCATGACTAAACCACCACACCTTACCTGTTATTACCATAAAAAGCAAGAATAACTGTATGGGTGTGTGGTGTGGGCTAGCCTGCGGTGCAGCACAACAGCTTACAAAGCTCTACTGTATTCCCCCTCCCATAACTGGTCTTGTAGAACACGCCTAAGTATTCCTTCTGAGCAAAACGCCAGCCTGGCTTGAGTTTGTGGGAAACTTATCAGCTCTCCAGTGTGAAATGTCACTTTAAGTTATGGAGTCCTTGCAATGAACAATAACAACACTTGTGGCCTGACACAAACAGACACCCTAACTAATTAACTACACTACTATTAACCGGTCTCAGTCTCTAGGCGCCAACACGGTGATGAGGTGCGTGCACGATCTTACTGACCCGGGTCTGCCTTCACTGGTGACTTGGAACT
Source organism: Bufo gargarizans (assembly GCF_014858855.1). Taxonomy (NCBI): domain Eukaryota; kingdom Metazoa; phylum Chordata; class Amphibia; order Anura; family Bufonidae; genus Bufo; species Bufo gargarizans. The sequence goes on from NC_058083.1 coordinate 514,432,222, forward strand.
GAACAAATGCCTCTCCAACAAGCATGCGGTGCCGCAGTGTATGTAGCTTTGCTCCTCAGCTCTCGTCAGCGTTCCTGGGAGAAATCCTTGGTCCTCTGGACAGGATCAGGGTCTTGGACACAATAAGCTTCACTTAGCTGCCACTCTGGTCACTGAGGTAGGCTCTCACACCTGGATGCTCTCAGATCCTCTACTGACAGTTCCTCAATCTTAGCTCCCTCTAAGATGGCTGCTCTCTTTCTCTTCCTCTCCAGGCTTTGTGTAACCCCACCTCTCATGAATATGGACATATATGCAGTCTGTAGCTGTGTTTAGGAAACAATGGCATCTTGTGGCCAAACAGCAGAATGTCAGTCCAGATCATTTAATTTAATCTACACAAACAGTGTTCAGACAAGGAGAGCTGTTTCCCCATCTCACATTTGGATAAACTGTTTTGTTGGAAGCCTTCATATAGTGACTGAATGTGAATAAAAGTCAGTCAGGTTGTCAGTACTTCTTCAAGGGGTCTTTAATGTATAATAATCACCACAGAATCGCAATACCACTGCGACCTGTAATTGTCTATAGTGGTAATATGAAGGTGTGACATGCTTTGACCTGAAATATGAATAAACTGGCTAGATAAGATATTCAACAGCTACGCTTTATTATGTCCTCCGATGTTTCCTCGTCTCTTCTCCAGTAAATGTATTTTTATATAGTATTTTGTATGATTTTACATCGGCTCATCTTCTTTCCATTCAGGCTCCTACAATATAGTATCCTCTCAGGGTATATCTCCTATATAAGATCATTCTCCTGATTGACCCATCAAGGATGGATAGGGACAGGGACAAGATGGCAGAGAGTATAATAAATCTCACCCTAGAGATCCTCTTTCGACTTACTGGACAGGTGAGAGATTCTGATGGTGTCACATTACATCATCTTCTCTATGTTCTTAACAGATGGACATGACTGGAGAGGTGAGGGAATCTGGAGATGTATGGAGTGATATTTATTACTCTGTCTCTCCATAACTAGGAATACACAGTAGAGAAGAAGACCTCTAGTGAGCACTGTCAGGCCCCTGCGTTTGAAGGACGGGGAGGAATCCTGGGCCCAATATCCAGGCCGACACCTCACATCCTGATACATGAGAAAGTCCACAGAGAGAAGATCCTAGAGCTCACCAGCAAGATTATTGAGCTGCTGACTGGAGAGGTGACATCGCTGGGAATGCAGGAACATTATACAGTAACACTATGAAAGGATCTCGGTAATGACTGTATCATTCTGTTGTCAGGTCCCTATAAGGTGTCAGGATGTTGCCGTCTATTTCTCCATCCAGGAGTGGGAGTATTTAGAAGGACACAAAGATCTATACAAGGATGTCATGATGAAGGATCACCGCCCCTTCACATCATCAGGTAATAGACATGACTAAATATACATGCCCCTTCATTATTTACAGTATATGTAAGGAATGAATTCAGTCACTGTATGTTTTTCCTACAGTTAAAGAAGAGAGAACAACACCGGAGAGATGTCCCAGTCCTCTTCTTCCACAGGATGGTTCAGAAGAACATCACAATGTCCCACAGGATGATCAGGTAGATGGAGATAAGGTATCGTGTAAGGTTTCTTATGATCTGTAGAAGAGCTGTGCAGATCTTGTGTTCACTCTTGTTTTATCCAACAGTATTTTATCTTTTATCCTTGTATAAGGAGAAAGGTGGACATGGCCGTGTAAGATGGTGAATTATTACTACTAATTGTAATTATTAATATTGATAAGCACAACTTGTAGCTCAGGGTTTCCCTAGTATTCCCTACCTTTCTCCTGTATAAACGTACGTTCTGTTTCCTATCACTTTGCACAGTGATTTACAACATGGTGTAAAATAATAAATGTGTTGTCTAACAAAATAATCCTACACAATTACCTATTACACAGTTCTCTTATTTTACACAATATGCTTTGCTATAAAATATATATTTACCCAGTAAAATTCTGCCTGTCTATGTACACATTTTATGTGTCTATATACAGGGAGTGCAGAATTATTAGGCAAGTTGTATTTTTGAGGATTAATTTTATTATTGAACAACAACCATGTTCTCAATGAACCCAAAAAACTCATTAATATCAAAGCTGAATATTTTTGGAAGTAGTTTTTAGTTTTTTTAGTTTTAGCTATTTTAGGGGGATATCTGTGTGTGCAGGTGACTATTACTGTGCATAATTATTAGGCAACTTAACAAAAAACTAATATATACCCATTTCAATTATTTATTTTTACCAGTGAAACCAATATAACATCTCAACATTCACAAATATACATTTCTGACATTTAAAAACAAAACAAAAACAAACCAGTGACCAATATAGCCACCTTTCTTTGCAAGGACACTCAAAAGCCTGCCATCCATGGATTCTGTCAGTGTTTTGATCTGTTCACCATCAACATTGCGTGCAGCAGCAACCACAGCCTCCCAGACACTGTTCAGAGAGGTGTACTGTTTTCCCTCCTAAATCTCACATTTGATGATGGACCACAGGTTCTCAATGGGGTTCAGATCAGGTGAACAAGGAGGCCACGTCATTAGATTTTCTTCTTTTATACCCTTTCTTGCCAGCCACGCTGTGGAGTACTTGGACGCGTGTGATGGAGCATTGTCCTGCATGAAAATCATGTTTTTCTTGAAGGATGCACACTTCTTCCTGTACCACTGCTTGAAGAAGGTGTCTTCCAGAAACTGGCAGTAAGACTGGGAGTTGAGCTTGACTCCATCCTCAACCCGAAAAGGCCCCACAAGCTCATCTTTGATGATACCAGCCCAAACCAGTACTCCACCTCCACCTTGCTGGCGTCTGAGTCGGACTGGAGCTCTCTGCCCTTTACCAATCCAGCCATCTGGCCCATCAAGACTCACTCTCATTTCATCAGTCCATAAAACCTTAGAAAAATCAGTCTTGAGATATTTCTTGGCCCAGTCTTGACGTTTCAGCTTGTGTGTCTTGTTCAGTGGTGGTCGTCTTTCAGCCTTTCTTACCTTGGCCATGTCTCTGAGTATTGCACACCTTGTGCTTTTGGGCACTCCAGTGATGTTGCAGCTCTGAAATATGGCCAAACTGGTGGCAAGTGGCATCTTGGCAGCTGCACGCTTGACTTTTCTCAGTTCATGGGCAGTTATTTTGCGCCTTGGTTTTTCCACATGCTTCTTGCGACCCTGTTGACTATTTTGAATGAAACGCTTGATTGTTCGATGATCACGCTTCAGAAGGTTTGCAATTTTAAGAGTGCTGCATCCCTCTGCAAGATATCTCACTATTTTTGACTTTTCCGAGCCTGTCAAGTCCTTCTTTTGACCCATTTTGCCAAAGGAAAGGAAGTTGCCTAATAATTATGCACACCTGATATAGGGTGTTGATGTCATTAGACCACACCCCTTCTCATTACAGAGATGCACATCACCTAATATGCTTAATTGGTAGTAGGCTTTCGAGCCTATACAGCTTGGAGTAAGACAACATGCATAAAGAGGATGATGTGGTCAAAATACTCATTTGCCTAATAATTCTGCACTCCCTGTATCTACACATTCTATGTATCTATCTATCTATCTATCTATCTATCTATCTACACATTTTATCTATCTATATACATATAGGCAAAGACAATTAGGTTGTAAATGTCTTAGAACACTTTCCTTTACAGGCACGATTACAGCTGACCATAGACATTACAAAGTCATGGTTAGAATAAGGAATCAACAGGTTGGGTTTATGCAAGAGAACTGCAGATATTTTGCTCATCTAAAACATTCCACATGACTTCTCTACAACTGTCTGCTGACCTTTTACTATATTTGTTTCACAGCTTTTGAACAATATTAAGGCTGAAGATACATATGTGAGAAGTGATGAGCAGATCATAGAGGACATTCCTACAGATAACCACCCAGGTGAGTAGTAACCACTAAATAATGCAGAGAAGACACAGATTCTACTCATTCACGGTTTACGGATTACCAGGGGCAAACTGGCCATAGACCCCACAGGGAAACGTCTTGGTGGGCTGATCACAGGTGGGCCACCTGAGTCCTCCTCATGGTTGCCAGCCAGCTAACTGATGATCTGATGCTCCTAGACCTAATTAAAGCTGAGAATATTAAGTACATATGATATTGGTGGCGCCACCTACTTGTGTTGGCTCTTCTTTCTGTGAAGTTGGACCCGCGGCCGCCTACAACATGGGGTCACTTTCATTGTTTTCCAGTCCGCCCCTGCTGATTACTCATTCTACTGTCAACTACTGGTGGCAGTGTAGCAGGCATAAACTTGACAGTTTCCCTTTACTAGCACAGCATTGTTACCACTACACAGGGTCCCAAAGTATGGGAAACAGAAGCTTCTAACTGCTAGGAACCCTCTTTCAGTAGTACTTAGAGGATTCACTTACATGTCATATTTTTGGGAAATTGAAAAGCCTTACGGCAGAGCGACTACGGGGGCAGGTTGAGCAGTCCTAATAAAAAGGACCTCAACTAAGCATTGCAGCTGCCTGTCAATATAGATATCAGAATGTCTTGGCATAAAGAAGTAATTACAGGAAAAAATATCCCCAGTGGTCAGTGACAACTTACTGGCCATTCTGCTCACCCCCTGATGCTAATTACTTCAGTCCTTTCCCCCACCCTTCTCTGGGGCACTTTTTATGGTGCTCCAAATTATCTGATGGCAGCTATCTAATAGCGGTCCCCTTGTTGACTCTTCGGGTGAGCACTTCTACATTTACCTTACACTGTATGTTATCGAGGTCCTAGACATAAATTCTAAACTTACTGGTGCCCTAGGTTCCTCAACCAAACAGGGGGAACCATTTATTCAGTATTGCATTCACCTTTGGATTACATTGAATAGTACAAAATTCTTAAATGAAAACCTAACTTTTATTATTTCAATAAAAAATATTTCTCGTCTGTGTCATTGGCGGACACAGCAAAGACCTTGGGTATACCTGCCGCCACTAGGAGGCGGACACTAAGCAAAAAGTGTTCAATTCTCCCACCAGCTATACCCCTTCCTGTGGGCACTGAGCTAACTGACATCTGCTCTGCAGGTCTTGTCTTTTTTTTTTTTTTAAATCAGATCATTTTTATTGTACGAAAATACAACAATGCGGCATTGTTACAAATATACGCATATCAAGTCCCACAATGTGACATATAAATTAACACCACTGATGATTATGAGACAGCAAGCAGCCATATAATGACAGTGTAACCGCAACATACCCTTCCCACCCCCCCCCACCCCTCCCAACTCCCACTTCAGCACTCAATGGACCTCACCTTTTAATCAGCTCTATACCGCCAACGCCCCCACAATTTCTCAAATTTTTGCGGACATCCTCTCTTCTTAAACACCATTTTCTCATATGCTAGCATCGTGTTTACTTTCCTTCTAAATTCCTCAATAACTGGAGGGCTTGATTGAATCCAGTGTAGGGCAATCAACTTTCTTGCCACATACAATAGTCTACTCGCTACAATTCTGTCAGTCCCCTCTTCCCCAATATCTGCCACATATCCCAAGACACACACTTTTGGTTCCCTAGGTATCCGCAGTGAGAAGATATCCTGAATCATTGCCAACACATCTGACCAGAAGCCATCTAGTTGTGAACATTGCCACAGCATATGCAGTAGATCCGCCGATTCTGCCTGACATCTTGGACACTTTGCATCTGCTCTGATGCCAATGCGGTGTAAAAAGACTGGTGTTTTATAGACTCTGTGAATAATGAAAAGTTGAGACAACTTCCCACCTTCACTTAAAGATATTGTTGGTATGGCTTCTAATATATCCTCCCACTGCTCCTGAGATATCTCCCCTATATCTTTTTCCCACCCCTTCATTCTAGAAAGAGGAAACGCTTCCAGATATTTATTCAGTAACATTTGGTATATCAATGAAATAATCCCTTTTTTATCCCCTTTCTCCACTATTAAACCTAAAGCTGCGTCTTTATGTATCCTGGTATTGTCGTTCCTACACATTTCAGTAAATGCGTGCCTTATCTGTAAAAACTGGTAAAAGCAATGCTTGGGTATACCGTACTCCTCCTGTAATTTATCAAACGTTTTTAATCCCTCCTTCTCCATTATATCCCCAAATTTGGTCACACCCCTATCCCGCCAATGTTTGGTAAATCCTCTGAGATGTAAGAATTCAGGTACATTGCGATTATTCCATAAAGGTGTAAGTACTGTAGTACCAACTGCACCCCTCAACTGTTTAACCTTTTCCCAAACCTTCCTCATCAAATTCACCAAATGCGACCGGGTATCTACAAAGGAAATTCCTGCCCCTTCCAATATCCACAATAGCTCCTTACCCCCCAATGCATGCTTCAATATTTGCCCTGTCATGTCCGTCGTGTCACTATTCATCCATCCCCTAAAGTGCTGACTTTGTGCCGCCAAGTAGTATAACCATGGATTAGGCACCGCCAGACCCCCTGCCTCTTTCGAATACTGCAAGGTCTCCAATTTAATTCTAGATTGGCCTTTTTTCCATATCAGGTCCCTAAATATAGAATTGATTTTCCGAAATCGATCAAGTGGTATCCATGTTGGGGCATTGTGTAGTATATACAACAATTGGGGCATCATAACCATCTTGATCAGATTAACCCTACCTATCACTGATAAAAACAGTTTGCACCAAGCCTTGGAGCGAATCCTAAACTTTGTTAGCATTGGGGACAGATTTAGCTCCACAAAGTCCGTCAGTTTGGGTGATATGTTAATCCCTAAGTATTTAATAGTTTTAACACAGGGGATATTGTTTAACGTAGCTATTGTCGAGGATGCCTGTCCGTCTAAGAACATAAGAGCCGATTTGTGCCAATTTATAGTCAGGCCTGATAACCCTCCAAAGCGACCAAGCAGCGTCATAGTCTCGGCCAGGGATGTCGACGTGTCTCCCAGAAACAACAAGGTGTCATCAGCGTACATGGCCACCTTATTGTGCACAGGACCATATTTAAATCCCACTATCGCTTGTGAGCACCTGATCGCAGCCGCAAGGGGCTCAATTGCAAGCGCGAACAACAAAGGAGACAGTGGACATCCCTGCCGTGTCCCCCTAAACAGCTTGAAGCTTGATGACAATTCTCCGTTTACTCTAATACGCGCCCTTGGTGCCGAGTATAGCGTTTGTGCCCACTTAATAAAGCATTCCCCAAAACCCATCGTCCGCAGCGTACACCATAGATATCCCCATTCTATACTATCAAACGCCTTGGCCGCGTCTAGTGATAAAATCGCCCTGTCACCCTCATTATCAGCCGTACACTGTATACTAGCAAAGACTCTTCTTATGTTAATAGAAGTGGATTTTTGGGGCATGAAGCCAGTCTGATCAGGGTGCACTATTGTCAGTATTACCTTTGATAATCTCATCGCTAAAACTTTGGCCAGTATTTTAACGTCCGCCGCTAGCAGTGAGATGGGCCTATAAGAGTCAGGGAACTTGGGGTCCTTTCCTGGTTTAGGCAGTACCACTATAAGAGCATCTTGCATTGTGTCTGGAAGAGTACCCGCTTCTAAGGCCTGCTGGAGAACCTTTAATAACTCCGGAAGTAAAACATCCCTAAATTTCTTGTAAATCTCCGCAGGGAGCCCATCTGAGCCCGGAGCCTTGTCATTTGCCATGGAACCTAGTGCTACATCTAGTTCCTCCAAACTAATAGGAGCATCTAGCATTAAACTATTCTCAGACGACAACTTAGGGAGGTCAATGTCATGCAGGAAATCCATCATCTCCGACTCCACACATCTAGTCTTGGATGTGTAAAGCTCGGAGTAGAAGTCCTCCATAACCTTTAGAATTTCCCCAGTAGTCCGCTTACTCTGACCCTGCACATTAACTAATTCTGTTATACACGTCGAACCCTGTTGATTTTTTGACATAATCGAGAGTAGATGCCCTACACTTTCCCCTTCTGCAAAAAACTGCTGTTTGTAGAACTGTCTCTTCCTATCTGCCACCTGAAGCAAATGACATCTCAGGTCCTCCTGTACTAGCTTTAAATTCCGGCTCGTTACCTCTGACGGATCTAATACATATGCCGCTTCCGCATCCTTGACAGCTGCATGCATACGAACATCAGTCTCCCTGGAGCGAGATTTATGCCTGTTAATCTGTTGAATTAGTACCCCTCGCAGAAACCCCTTCATGGCATCCCAAACTACGTGCAAAGGGGCCGTACCCGTGTTGAAAGAAAAATACTCCCTCAATGCCCCTTTCACATCATCCAACTCTCCCAGCGTCTGCAACCAAAAGGCATTACATTTCCACAATCTGGATCCCATTCTAGCGTCCCTTACTAAAGCTAACTCTATTTTAAGAGGAGAGTGGTCTGAGAGAGATCTGGAGAGATACTCTGTGGAGTGAACCAGAGGAAACGCAGCTGCATTAATCAAGGCTAAGTCTATTCTCGATAATGATGCAAAAGTGGAGGAATTACAAGAATAACTGCGAGACCCTGGGTGTTGTATCCTCCAGATGTCCAACAGTCCCACCTCTGTCATTATATTATTCAGAGGAGACACTCTTTGACACCTACCAACATCATGCACTCTGCATCTGTCCATTCGCTCATCCGGGACATTATTGAAATCCCCAATTATCAACCAAGGGACACTAGAATATTGCGCTAAGATATCTAATATTTTCCTCAAAGGGACCACTGAAAATGGAGGAGGAAAGTAAACTGATACCAGGACCATGCGTACCCCATCTATTTCGCAGAATACACATATAAACCTGCCCTCTTCATCTACATATTCCTGTAAACATAAAAAACGTATACTCCTATGGACCATTATGCTCACTCCCCTGGAATGTGAGGAGAACACCGCGTGCGACGAAAAGCCTGCCCAGGCCTTACTCACAGTGTGCAGTGATTGTTTAGTCAAATGAGTTTCCTGCAAGCAGTATATAGCCGGGTGGGAACCGCATCATATAACCAAACACACTTTGACGTTTCGTCGCATCAGCTAGTCCCCGCACATTCCAGCTAATTATTTTAGTCATTGGAGCCATTGACAGTTATGTTCCTAGCAATATGCCACACATTTATTTGAGCATGTAATTTCCCTAACGTTTCTCCTCGCCTCCACCGCCATTTAGTGCTGAAGTATGAGAACCCCTCCCTTCCCCCCCCATTAACTCCCCAATGTAACAACAGGAAAATTGATTCCATATACATAACAACATTTCCCACCCTAGATGGGCAGCTATAGTAACCGCTGCCTAGCTTGCAATACGGCATAGTCTAGCACCGTGTTAACTCCACACAGGCCAGAGTCCTTAGTAAGGTGAAGCACGCTGCTCGCGCTCCTGCAATCAAAGTGACTTCGTCACCAGACGAATAACTGAAAATGAACAGTAAAACTAAACATAGTCCGCACTCCTAGATACCAGAGTTCTCACTCCCATGTTATCAAAAAAGCACAGTAGATAAGGAAAGAATTGCTTCCAAGCCTCACGGGAAAAACAAAACGAGGCCTGCCAGAAGACTGTCCACCCCCTATCAAATGCGGGATCCCGGCCCGCAAGATAACCAGGAGTGCAAACAAAAGAGAAAAAAGGGGATTTCTCTGGGGGACAACGTTACCACCAGCATTGTCCTCTTCAAGTGTCCGGTTCTTTATGCTTCAGACGCTTTTCATGTAGATCCAGCCACTTTAGCGCGTCCTCCGGGTTTTCAAAGAAATGAGTGGCTCCCATGGCCGCCACCCTCAGTTTCGCTGGGAACAACATAGAGTATGGTACTTGGAGGTTCCTCAGCCTCCGCTTGATATCCAGGAAACGCGCCCTGCGCTTCTGAACTTCGGAAGAGTAGTCCGGGTATATTGAGATCGTCGCTCCATTAATGGATAGCTCCGGAAGGTCACGCGCTTTTTTCAAAATAGTGTCTCTGTCTTTGTAGTGCAAGATCTTGGCTAAGATCGGACGTGGGGGCCTCCCCGGAGGAAGCGGTCTAGTGGGCACTCTGTGCGCTCTTTCCACAGCATATAATGGAGACAGCCCTTTATCTTGAAAGTTTTCCAGCAGCCACTTTTCAATAAAATCAGTGGAGTTAGCTCCCTCAGCTTTTTCAGGGATACCCACTATTCTAATATTGTTGCGCCGCGACCTATTTTCAAGGTCGTCCGTTTTAGCAAACAGTTGTGCAATGTCCCGTCCAGACGTCTTGGCAGCCATTTTAAGGGGTGTCATTTCATCCTCCAGGCCAGACACTCTTTTTTCCACCTCAGTGGTTCTTTCAGAGATCTTATGCAGGTCATTTCTGATAATCACCAAATCCTCTCTAAGCCCCCCACTTGCAATGTCAGGGACTTGAGGGTGCTGCTGCACTGTGTCACTGCTTTCATGACATCCTGGAGTGTTGGCTCTTTATCATGAGGCACTTTTCCCCCCTCAGCTGCATGGCCCTGCTTGCCCGATCTCACTGAAGCCCGGGCTCCCTCCAGACCGCTCTCCCCCTCCACTGAGGAGTCCCCCTCCCCTTCTGAAGATACCTCTGCCTCCTCACAGTCTTTCAGACCCGCTCGCGCTGCTCCCGAATCGCGGGCATATTTGCTGAGCCGCGCCGCTACTTTCCGGCCCATCTCCTCCTGCGGGTCCTCTCCCTCATCCTCATCGGCGCCATATTGCTGCCGTTCCTCCCGCTCCTCTCTCAAACTCATCCGGCTCCCTCTTGACATTTTCGCCGATTTCTGCGAACTCCGGACCATATTCTCCACCTCCAGGCAGCTTTTTCACCACAGCAGGAGTACGGTAAGTGTCCCGGTGACTATATATCAGGATAACCGGCAGGAGCTCTTCACATGTGCGCCTTACTCCATGCCGCGCTAGGCCACGCCCCCCAGGTCTTGTCTTTTAACACAAAAAAATAATAAAAATCACCTACCTAGAACCAGGGTGGAATTATTTTGTGGAGGACCACCAAATCCTCCACTGCCCACCAGCCGTGGGCCTTCAATGCCACTGTCTCTGGTTCTCCCCCACCAAAGGGAGCAATTTGGGAGGCTGAAGGACCCTGCTAGACTCGAGGCTGAACAAGTCACTCCTCTTCTGGGAACGGAAGTTAGGTGAGTATGTAAGACACCCCCTCTCCAATACCTCGGTCCATTCATGCACACCATGTTTCCTCTGTAGCTGGCCGGGGCACTACTATCCTCATCAAGCCTTCCCTTCTGTACCTTTTATGTGTTACCAGTCCCAGCATACTGCTCTCTTCCTAGATGCAGTGCACTCTTTTCCTAGGTCCACTGCTGGCAGACCAGGGCTCGTGTTTCTCCTGGTCTGCACATGTTACAGACGCCCCCCTCCTCCCATCCCCTGAGGCTCGTCCTCTCCCTGGCCTCACCACATTCCTTCTGTCGCATAGAAAGCCGGTTTCCGCGGTCGTTTCTCCGACCATGGTAAGCCTGACACCACCTTCCATTCCAATCTGGCTGGCACTTCCTTTACTTCTGGCTTGGTGGCCCCTCACTTCTGGCTAGCATGCAGCTCTACTCCAGCCCCTGGCTTCATCTTTCAGTAGGCCATGGCGCATCATCAGTGTTTCTTCCCACTTCATATGCTCCTCCCATGGGGGATGGGGCCTTCCGCAGCCACCAACCACAGTTCAGTGCACCAAGGCTTCCTCCTTGGATTGGCCTGGATATCTTCCTCGACCTCCGTTCCAGCTCCTCCTCTTCATCCTCCTGGCTTGGATGAAGACACACGTGCTCTGACCTGCTCCTGAGACCCTTGGTTCTGCAAACGTGTAAGCTCCGCCCTTGGCAGCACCTCTCAACCATCTATATCTCTCCTGTAGGGTCTTAACTCATTTTGTTAGGTGAAGGCTGTTTATTCTGGGTTCGTCGTCCTCACTACTCACTTTCACAAAGTTCTATAGGGTGCATACCTTTGCATCCTCGGAAGCGGCTCTTGGCCGCAGGGTGCTGCAAACAACGGTGCCTTGACAGTATCCACAATTCTACAGTATTCTTTTATCTTCCACCCTTAGGGACTGCTCTAGAACATCCCAAGGTCTTTGCTGTGTCCCCCAATTACACGGAAACAAAACTGAGAATATGTATCAGATTTTACCAAAACAGCATGCTATATTGTCAGCAGATAACACCAGTTATGTGCAAATTAATTCGGACATGGAAGTGAGTCATTGATTCTCATTGTATTTTTTAAACTTTTTTACCTTCTAATGTGGAGATGGATATCACTCCCTAAAAGCAAAATTATTACTTTGAAAGAAAATACGGAAATGACCGTTCTGGAACTCTCAAAGGTAGTTGGTGTGGGGAAATCAAATGTTTCAAGAAATGTAAAACTAGATAAAGTGTTGAGTCCAAAAGAAACTTTGAGGAAAGCACACTGTGAAAGAAACAGGAAGACTACTCCACGAGATGATCCTCCAATTTAAAGAGTAAGTATCAAGAATCCTTAAAAGACATGCAGGGATATCAAGAGAAATAGTATCACATGGGGTTGTGTCACGGCTGTTTAAGGGTAACAAGAGTATACACAGTAAAAAGAGCTACTGACCGGACCCAAACTAGGGAAGAGAAAGGGTGACCCCTGTCAGACCCTCAACACTCTCCCTATGCTGCTAAAGCACATGCCCGGATCCAAATGGTGGAACGAGGCATGCCCGCGTACCTTAGACTGATGAGCCCTGTAACCCCTACAATAGTAGGATAACACTGACAGCATTATGTTAGTGTTATCCAATACATTCCAGACCTCTAAGGGTTACATGGCATCATAAATCAATATAATGCTGTGTGACCCTGTCAATGCTGGGAGGTCAGGATGGGAGCTGCTGCATACTCGCGCTGCGAGTCGGATGCGTGGGACTCGCTCATCTGAAAGGGGCCTAAAGCCCCTATCACACCTGCAGATAATTGCTTCGTATGAACACGTGTCAGCAACAGTCTGGCAGTGTAATACCGCCACCGATTACCCAATGAATGAGCAAACTCGTTCATCAGGCAATCAGCATCTTTCAGCATGCTGAAATATCACAATTTGATAGTGGCAGATTGTGCTGTCTAATCGCGATCTGCTGCCAGCAAATAACTACACAGCATGGGGGGCGAGTGATGGCATGATGATCGCTCCTCCCCATTCTGTGGAGGAGAACTCTGCATGTAATAGCAGCGGTCTCCTCCGCTAGCAAGCAGGCGATTGTTGGAAAGGAACGCTTCCCTCCCAACAATCGTCTGCAGAATCTGTATGCGTAATAGGGCCCTTAAATAAGTGGTTATGGGATCAGGAGATCAAAGATTAGACTTTACGTGAGCAACGGAACGCAGACATTCTGCAAATGAACTGATTTTTTTATTTAATATTTTGCAAAAACTGCTGAAAACTTTTAATAAATACCAATTGAAAATAATTATAGCCCAAAATTAGTAAAATGCAATCATAAAATTGCCCTGAAGGTCAGGATGGAGCATTCTGTCTACACATGTAGCACAAAGGAAGGCAGGAGGCTTGGGCCACAGTTTTCCCCTCCAAGGAACTTGAGCCTTTGCAGTAAGGGAAAAGGTAACTGCTTTCTATATGTGCCTGCTGTGTGTGTGTGTGTGTGTGTGTATAGGAGACGATAGGTATGTGCTTGCACAGAAGGATGTATCCTCTCTACTGTTTGGCTTAGGCCAGGTGGAAGTTACGGTAGTTGTACAATCATCAATTAATGATAGAGGTTTGTTAGGTATCATTTTAAATGGGAGCAAGCCACCCATCCTAGAATGTCAGTAGGACGAGTTGCATCCACTTGCAGGGCTTCCTGGGAGGTGGTCGGGACCACTCTACACACTGCGCTTGGAGCCTTACTACACACCGCCTTCTCTTTCCAAGATGGCATCATTACAATCTGCTGTAGAGTAGGAACTCTTCACTACAACAGATAAGACATTCTGTGTGCGATATACCATCATAGCTGAGCAGCCTGAAATTTTACCAGAAAAATGTTAGCACGTATGCCATAGTAGAGAAGTAATGATGTGATCCTGAAAGGCCCAACAATGTAAAACGAATGCCCCCCAGACAGCTCAGCAGCAGGTTGCTTGCAGCCACTTTAAATAGTTCCTGGTGCACCCCTTTATTAACCCCTTCCCGCATATGGACCCAACTGTACATCCAGATTGCATGTAAGTCACTGCAAGTAGGTGTACAGTTACATTCAAAATGTTTACAGACGTTGTGACACAGACTAACCAATCAGAGAGCATGTCAGTGTAAAAAGTTGGTTACATGCTCTGATCTTCACTCTTATCATATCCAGTGCTGCCTTTTCCGTGCCCCTTGCTGCCTCTGATGCTCCCCTTCTCCATCAGGTAGTACCTCCATGCTGGGTCCGATGCTCCCCCTGCTGTATGCAATCTGCCATGTACTCCTGTATGGAGCTGTCTCTTCCATCGGACCCCTTGATGAGTTTGCAGGGTCCTGATGGTTGTCATGGCAGCTGGAGGCCTTACAAAGGCCTCCAGGCTTGCCAGGTACCAAAGCCTGATCAGACCACATGTTAGATGACCAGGTGGGGGCAAAAAAAAGTGGAGAAAAAAAATTCTATAAATAAAACATCGTTTTTTTCCATATCCACTCATTTATCGCTGTGTCCGTAACTACCTGATCTATAAAACGATCATGTTACTTATCATGCACAGTAAATGTCATAAATAAAAATTAAGAAACAATAGGGCTAGGGCTCTTTAGGGACAGGAAGACAGAGAGATTAAAGGGCCCCTCCCTCCCTCTCCAGTGTTCTTCCTGTCTCTACAAGGATGGGAGCAGAGAAGGTCCTTACTTGGGATGAAGATGGAAGATGAAAAACCATATGGGAATTTATTTTAGAGGTCGGAGCTGTGTTGTGGGGTATCCAGCCTCCCCTTCCAACCATCACCCCCCCAGCTTTAGGCCTAGTTAGCACCTTTCGGTCTAGAGCAGGCATCCTCAAACTGTGGCCCTCTAGCTGTTGCAAAACTATAACTCCCAGCATGCCCGAACAGCCTACATGTATCAGCCTTTAGCAGAGCATTGTGGGAGTTGTAGTTTTACAAGAGCTGGAGGGCCGCAGTTTGAGGATGCCTGGTCTACAGGTTCTCTAGTCTCCCAGACTACCTTATGGCTAGTCTGCAGGTCAGCCATTTCCAGCAGCTGCGGTATTTGGGACTGTAGCCACTTCCCCTCTGGGAGCTTGCCTCCACGTTGTGGGCAGGAGCAGCATGGTCATGTGGGATATGGCGCATCGTGGCCATGTAATATACGTTACTTCCAGTGGAGCAAGAAGTGATGACCTTGGCGGCTGAAAAAAGAGGACGGCCTGCAGCGGTGATGGTTGAGGCCTTACTGGAAGACTGGTATTGTGAGGTACTAACTCTCCCAGGTGGGATTAAGTCCCCCAAAGGTGGAGGTGGTTCATCATGGTAACAGTCAGACTAACCTTAAGAACGCCCAGATCCCTGCAACACCTGACATCAGTGCAGACCCCCCTGTGCAGGGTTATGTAAGTTACATTCCCCCGTTTCATTCCTTTTTTTTTTTTCTGTATCTGCCCAATTAAAACAATAGGGGTTCTTGTCCTATTCTGTTTTATCAGGCGGAGAAAGAACTAGGACGCAAACGGATGGCATTTGTCAGACGGATCCGTCTGACAAATGCATTGAAATACCTGATACGCCTCTCCAGTGTCATCCGGAAAAATGGATCCGGTATTTATTTTTTTCACAGATTTAAAGGTCTGCGCATGAACAGATCCGTCAATGCACTAATGTATTTCAATGGAAATGAATGCCGGATCCGGAATTCCGGCAAGTGCTCAGGATTTTTGGCCGGAGAGAAAAATACAGCATGCTGTGGTACTTTCTCAGACTAAAAAATGTAGGAGGGACTGAACTGATGCATCCTGAACTAAATTCTCTCCATTCAGAATGCATTAGGATAAAACTGATCAGTTTTTCCCGGTATTGAACCCCTGTGATGGAACTCGATACCGGAAAAGAAAAACGCTAGTGTAATAGTACCCTGAGGTAACTATTCAAACAGAACAAAACAGAACAATAGTCTTGGAGGTGATTAGATTGATATATTCTGTAATACAGTAGTATTTGGGGACATGGCTGCCATCCATGTTTCCCATTGATGCATGAATTTATCCACTTTAGGCCTCATGCACACGACCATTTTTTTTTTAAGGTCCGCAAAAACGGGGTCCGTAGGTCCGTGATCCGTGACCATTTTTTCGTCCGTGGGTCTTCCTTGTTTTTTGGAGGATCCACGGACATGAAAAATGAAAAAAAAAATCTAAGTCAAGTTTGCCATTGAAATGATAGGAAAAAACGGAGACGGATCACGGACGCGGATGACAATCTTGTGTGCATCCGTGATTTTTCACGGACCCATTGACTTGAATGGGTCCGTGAACCGTTGGCCGTGAAAAAAATAGGACAGGTCATATTTTTTTCACGGCCAGGAAACACGGATCACGGATGCGGCTGCCAAACTGTGCATTTTCCGATTTTTCCACGGACCCATTGAAAGTCAATGGGTCAGCGAAAAAAAAAAAGGAAAACGGCACAACGGCCACGGATGCACACAACGGTCGTGTGCATGAGGCCTTACTTGTAGGCCATAATTTTCTCAAACGGGCAGTTAGTGTGCACTTTAGATTTAGAATATCCGCTATTGTAGGAATAACATTTAGTGATTGCCACTTTCGTTGCTAAGAATAAATGGGCTACTGGAACTTGGCTATGAGGTGGAATGGAGTGTATATCTATGAAAAAGAGTGCCCGACAGGGAGGCATATCAATGGTAAAACGAAAGTAATTAGACGCTGTTTTAAATATGTCTGACCATAAAGAATACACTTACGGGCATGACCAAAGCACGTGTATGAGGGTACCTCTACAACCGCAACCCCTCCAGCAAAGATGAGTGGCACCTGGGTAAATTCTTCTAAGTTTATCAGGGGTATAGTGCCATCTCCGGCAGGTTTTAATTGCTGCCTCATACAGAGTGCTGCTACGAAAGGTAGCTGTAATAAATTTGAAGGTATCTGCCCACTCTGTTTCAGTAATAGTCGTTTGTAGCTCTTTATCCCATTCCCTAAGAGGGACGGTTTTAGAGGAAGTTGCTTTTGACCCCAGAGCCAAGTAAAACGGCTTGATGCCTGATTTGCTGAGAGGTTGGGTTGGAGTGGACCACAGCTTGATAATCTCTTTATTGGCAATCGCCTGATATGGAGATTTGGATTGTAGGAAGTGTCGTACTTGCAAGTATTTAAAGAAGTCTACTACCCATGGGGATCCCAAACTCTTGCTGAAGGTCCGCGAATTACTTGATAATCCCATCTTTGTATAGCAGGTTGATACACTGAACTCCCAGGGATCGCCACTTAACTAGGTTTGTTTCTGGAAGATCCAATTCTAGAAGTTGGAGAGGGGATGCATTCAGCAGAGAGGTGGCCTGGTGCTTGCTATTATGATGGAAAAGTACGCCAATGGTGTATTGAGGCACTTAGTAAAGCTGGTAGAGGAGGTGTTTTAAATGGGTAGGCCCTAATAGTGTTTATAAGAAGGGTTTTGAGATTTTTATTAAAGCCTAGATCTGCTTCAATTTGTACCCATGAAGATTTGGGCACTTGCATCTACCAATACCTTAGGGCCTGGATCTGGGTTGCTAAAAAGTAATCCAGTATGTTTGGAAGGCCCAGTCCACCTTTTGGTTTTGACTTTTGTTATTATACCTGCGGCGATTCTCGGTTTACTCCCTGCCCACACAAAGTTATTGAGCAGGGCTTGTACCTTCCTAAAAAATACATTGGGAACCCTAATGGGGACCATCCTAAAAATGAACAAAAGTTTTGGTAATATTAACATTTGAAAAGCTGCAATTTGTTCTACCCAAGATATTTTAATGTTTTCCATATGAAGCCATATCTTGTTTGATCGTGTCTAGTAAGGGAACATAGTTAAGTTGATATTACCGTGATATTGATAGTGGGGTGGCTACTCCTAGATATTGAACGTGATCGTGTCTCCAGTCAAAGGGAAAGTCCTGTTTAAGGGAGTGGAGAGCATGGGCTGGGATGTTCAATGGGAGTATTTGAGATTTTGTCTTTCACCTTGTAGCAGAATAGGCGACCATATTGTTTGATTAAAGAAAGTGCGGTTGGTAAAGATTTCTGCGGAAAGAATAGGGTCAGAAGTACATCATCTGTATAAAGGGATATGCAGTGCCTTCTGTCCCCAATATGGACACCTGAGATTTCTGGGTGTAGTCCGATTGCCTGAGCGAGGAGCTCTATAGCGAAGATGAAGATCAGAGGTGAAAGGGCACCCCTGACGAGTGCCATTTGTTAAATAAAAGGGTGACGATAAGGCACTGTTTAAGAATACTTTTGCCGAAGGTTTGGAGTATAAAGCCTTTGTAGCAGTGATAATGGACTCTCCCTGTCCCATGATCTCCAAAACCGAGAAGGCGAACGACCAGTTCAGGCGGTCGAATGCCTTCTCGGCGTCAAGAGTCACCAGCAAGGCCCCCTCCCCTCTCTGATTGATTCAATCGGATCTAGGGCACGACGGGTGTGATCTGTAATTTGTCAGCCCTTGACAAAACCTGTTTGGTCCTGATCGATCAGGAGAGGCAAGACCGCTGACAGTCTGGTAGCTAAAATCTTGGCGTATATTTTTAAATCTGTATTAAGCAGAGAAATAGGACAGAAATGTTGAGGCTTGTCAGGAGGCTTGCCGGGCTTTGGTAAGGCCACTGTCGTCACTTCAAGCATTTCATTAGGGAAGGATCCTTCTTGAAAGGCTTTGTTAAATCCTGATGTTAGGTGAGGTACCAAATGTTCTTGAAAGGTTTTAAAATAAAGATTGGAGAGACTGTCTGGGCCTGAGGATTTGTGCAAGGGGAGGGAATTAATTGTTTTGGCCACTTCAGCCTGGGATATGGGAGCAGACAGAAGGTTGCTTTGTTGGGAGGATAGCGATGGGAAATTTAGATTATTCAAATATGCGAAAATATCTGGAGTGGGTGCTATATACGTTTCAGCTGAATTCTGCAGATTGTATAGGGCCTGAATAATACTCCACAAACTGATCTGCTATTGCTGTCGGGCCATATAACTTACAACCAGTGGTAGAGTGGATAATATAGGGGATTCTGGACTTTGCCGCGCGTAATTTAAGGTGACTGGCGAGCAATTGTCCAGTTTTGTTATCCTGGGCATAGCAGCGGGCTTTTATTGATCTCAAGTTTTTCTCGTAGTTAAAGAGAAGGCACTCCTTAAGTTGTGTGGGAGTGAATTTGTGTGGCTCTATCTGAGGAGAAGGATTTTTTGTTAAGGGATTCTAGGGTGGTTAGTTGAGAGAGGATATTTAGCATTTTTTATTCTCTCTGCTTTTTCACCTTGTGGCCTAGTTTGATAAAGATGCCCCTGATAAAGGCCTTGTGGGCGTTCCACAAACTGTAGGGACTTGAGACTGAATTACTATCAAAGCTGTAATATTCGGTGAGAGCTTTGGCGAATTCAGCTTTGTGAACCGTATTCGAGATAAGATAAGGGCTACAACGCCATAGGGTATCTCTAATATTGTAAGTTTCTTGGACAGAGTGGGATACGGAGACCACTTAATCACTCCTGGTGGATTTTGTAACTAGCTGTAAGAGTGATCTACTTACTAGGAATAAATCAATGCATGAATATGTCTTATGTACAGGTGAAAAGAAGGAATAATCTCGTTCAGAGGCATGTTGGAGTCTCCAGATGTCGTACAGCTCTTCATGACTCAACAAAGGAGAGAGGGTAGGATATGAACCTCTGCTACTTGCGGTGGAGTCTACCTCCGCATCGGGCACTAGGTTGAAGTCACCACATAGGATTAAAGGGGTTCTGCACTTTGTTTAAACTGATGATCTATCCTCTGGATAGATCATCCGCATCTGATCGGTGGGGTCTGACACCCGGGACCCCCGCCGATCAGCTGTTTGAGAAGGCAAACGCTTTAACTTATCCAGGCCATTCTGAGATTGTTTTTTTTGTCACATATTGTACTTCATGACACTGGTAAAATGGAGTAAAAAAAAATATTTTTATTTATAAAACAAATACCAAATTTGCCAAAAAATGTGAAAAATTTGCAAATTTACAAGTTTCAATTTCTCTACTTCTATAATACATAGTCATTTCTACAAAAATAGTTATTACTTTACATTTCCCATATGTCTACTTCATGTTTGGATCATTTTGGGAATTACATTTTATTTTTGGGGAATGTTACAAGGCTTAGAAGTTTAGAAGCAAATCTTTAAATTTTTCAGAAATTTTCAAAAACCCACTTTTTAAGGACCAGTTCAGGTCTGAAGTCACTTTGTGAGGCTTACATAATAGAAACCACCCAAAAATGACCCCATTCTAGAAACTACACCCCTCAAGGTATTCAAAACTGATCTTAAAAACGTTGTTAACCCTTTAGGTTTCCCACAATAATTAATGGAAAATAGAGATACAATTTCAAAATTTCACATTTTTTGCTGATTTTCCATATTAATATTTTTTTTCCAGTTACAAAGCAAGGGTTAACAGCCAAACAAAGCTCAATATTTATGGCTCTGATTCTGTAGTTTACAAAAACACCCCATATGTGGTTGTAAACCGCTCTACGGGCACACGGCAGGGCGCAGAAGAAAAAGAATGCCATACGGTTTTTGGAAGGCAGATTTTGCTGGACTGTTTTTTTTGACACCATGTACCATTTGAAGCCCCCCTGATGCACCCCTAGAGTAGAAACTCCAAAAAAGTGACCTCATTTTAGAAACTACGGGATAGGGTGGCAGGTTTTTTTTGTACTAGTTTAGGGTACATATGATTTTTGGTTGCTCTAGATTACACTTTTTGTGAGGCAAGGTAACAAGAAATGGCTGTTTTGGCACCGTTTTTATTTTTTGTTATTTACAACATTCATCTGACAGGTTAGATCATGTGGTATTTTTATAGACCAGGTTGTCACGGATGCGGCGATACCTAATATGTATACTTTTATTTATTTATGTAAGTTTTACACAATGATTTCATTTTTGAAACACAAATTTTTTGTTTTAGTGTTTCCATAGTCTGAGAGCCATAGTTTTTCAGTTTTGGGGCAATTATCTTGGGTAGGTTATGATTTTTGCGGGATGAGATGACGGTTTGATTGGAACTATTTTGGGGTGCGTATGACTTTTTGATCGCTTGCTATTACACTTTTTGTGATATAAGGTGACAAAAAAATAGCTTTTTTTTTACACTGTTTTTTTTTTTTTACGGTATTCACCTGAGGGGTTAGCTCATGTGATATATTTTTATAGAGCAAGTTATTACGGACGTGGAGATACCTAATATGTATACTTTTTTTATTTATGTAAGTTTTACACAATGATTTCATTTTTTAAACTAATAAAATCATGTTTTAGTGTTTTTATAGTTTGAGAGCCATAGTTTTTTTTCATTTTTTTGGCGATTTATCTTAGGTAGGGTCTAATTTTTTTGCTGGATGAGATGACTGTTTGATTTTGGGGTGCATATAACTTTTTGATCGCTTGCTATTACACTTTTTGTAATGTAAGTTGACAAAAATTGTTTTATTTATTTTTTACGGTGTTCATCTGAGGGGTTAGGACATGTGATATTTTTATAGAGCCGGTCGATACACAGCGATACACATACCTAATATGTATACTTTTTATTTATTTATGTAAGTTTTACACAATAACAGCTTTTTTAAAACAAATAAAATATGTTTTAGTGTCTCCATATTCTGAGCCATAGTTTTTTTTATTTTTGGAGCGATTGTCTCAGGTAGGGGCTCATTTTTTGCGGGATGAGGTGACTGTTAGATTGGTACTATATTGGTGGGCATACGCCTTTTTGATCGCTTGCTGTTGTACTTTTTGTGATGTAAGGTGACAAAAAAATTGTCCTGGTTGATGCCAGTCACTGAGAAAAGACTCCATGGCACCTTAGGAAATGTTTCATATCAATGTTTGGTTCCCCTCTTGGCACTTACAGTGTGCCATTCCGGTTCGAGATGATGTAGGGGGGGATGGTGAGTTTCTTCTGTGGATGAAACTGGAATGTTCCATGACCCCAATAAACGACGACCCTCATCAATGGAGGCAATGCTGTGTTGCTTGACGTTATGGTTGATAATCAGCTTCACAGGGAAGCCCCACATATATGATTTTATGATCCCTCAGAGCAATGGTGACAGGAGCCAGCAAACGCCTCTGGCGCAGTGTGGCAGAAGATAAATCTACATAGAGTTTCACCGACTGCTAAGGCGCTGGCAGCTCTGGGAGTTGACGGGCCGCTGACAAAACAGTCTCTTTGGTCTTATAGAAATGGATCCTGGTTAGAGTGTCTCTAGGAGCCGTTTTTGGTAGGTGTCATGGTTTAGGGATCCTATGAGCCCGATCAATAATCAAATCGTGAGTGGAACAAGAGGGTAGGAGCTTTTGCATTAGGGATTTTAGATAGTTCGTGAGATCAGCGGGCCCAATATCCTCCGGGATCCCCCTGAACTAAATATTATTCCGCCTGGAGCGATCTTCTAGGTCGTTTATCTTAGCTTTAATGCGGTCAATCTCGCTGGAAATTTCCTCCTAGTTATCTATAAGCTGATTGTAGGAGACAGCAAACTCTTCCATTTTAGACTCCACGTAAGAGAGTCTGGAGTCTAAGCCTGTGATGGAGGATTGTAGTGGTACTAGTAGTGAAGAAAAGTCCCTGTGTAGTGCTGTGCTGAACACTATCAACATATTTTTCAGAAGGGTGCTTGAAGTAGGGGGTATCAGAGGTGATTAACTCCTGCAGTGCAGTTGAGATATAGTAAATGGCCGGGGACCCTGGGCTCACCTCTTCTGACATTGTCTGAAGTCTGGATCGCTGTTTCGCAGGGCTCTTCACTACAGGGGAAGGTGGCGCCCGCGTTCCCACGTGGTCTTGGAAAGGAGAGGCCCCGACCGTGCCCGCACTGTTCGATCCTCCAGCTGCAGGACTGGGGCTAGCAGGTGAGTAGCGCTGCTGGTTGGCGTCCAGGAGAACTTCACAATGCCCTGGTGGAGAGGGTGCATGGACCGCTGCAGTGTGAGGAGAGGGCGGGTCAGGCGCGGCTGAGACAGGTGGCGCTGCGTCCACGCCATTCTCAAAGTAAAACTCGAGCCTGCCTTGCTTTGCATGGGATCTCTTCCCCCTCTGCATCCTAGGCAGGCTTAGCTGAGGAACCAGGCACAGTTAACAGCGGTGTAGGAGAGGGGAATTAGCTGTGGTAATGTCTGGTTGTGCCGGAGCTAAAGGTTCATGCGGCCATCTCGTTCTGCTGCCAGTATATAATATATTTGATAGATGACTTTCAGTATCAATTTCTCTGGTGGGCCCCGTGTACCCCAGTCCGACACTGGTTACACTTGTTCCAAAGCTGTGACTCCTTTTGTACATGATCATACTGCTCCTCTCCTCTGGTGTGTTCTGTGCTACAGTGCATGTAACTGTCAGTGTGAGATGGACTCCACCTAATATCACTGACTCACAGATCACTTCATGATTCTCCACTGAGCATTTCACTAGAACAGTAGGGCGATGGACACACTGAAATGTGAACCTACGAAGATGCTGGCTTCAACACAAGAGTGGAAAATACAAGTGATCAGCCTGGTGACCTAACATTAAGATCTACTGGTCTACTATTATATTGTGATCTGTTTTTCCACCATGGTCAGAAAGTAGTTGAATTTTTGTCCATGCCTTTTAATTTGAATGTTTATCAATATAAGGTTAAAGGGGTTGTGCAAGAATGGGGTTTTTGTCAAACCCTCCATTCTGCCGGACCTGCAAAGGTAAGATCACTCACCTGCTTCCCAGCGCAGAGTCCCTGCTCCTACTTCTCCTGGCTTGCGCTGTGCTGCTGGGCTCCAGCAATGTCAACATCTGGTTTGGCAGCTCCAGTGTCAGAAGAAGGAGCTGGAAGCCAATGCTGGGAAGCAAGTTAGTGAGCTTCCCTTTGCAGGTCCAGCAGAATGGGGGGGGGGTCCATTCTTACACCATCCCTTTTATTATTAATTTTAAATAATATAACTTTAATCAGATTTATTCTTGGCAGATGACTGTACTGGGAACTCAGAGAAACATCTGATATCCTTAGATTTTAAAGCAGATTATTTTGGTGTCAGAGAAGATACATGTGAAGAGCATGCCATTATTCCAGATGTACCCTCGGCCTTTCACAGCAAAGATCTATCATCTAAACCTTTGGATAGGTTTCAATCCTCTGATTTATCACAGACTGTTAAGCAGAATAAAAGACACAGAAGAAGTGTTCAACATCAAAAAACTCCCACAGGGAAGAAGACCTTTTCATGCTCAGAATGTGGAACACATTTTAACTATAAATCAAAACTTGTTAGACATCAGAGAATTCACACAGGGGAGAAGCCATTTTCTTGTTCAGAATGTGGAAAAAGCTTTCTTCAGAAATCTGATCTTAGTAAGCATCAGAGAATTCACACAGGGGAGAAGCCGTTTTCATGCTCAGAATGTGGAAAAAGTTTTAACCATAAATCAAACCTTGTTAAACATAAGAGAATTCACACTGGGGAGAAAAAATTTTCATGTTCAGAATGTGGAAAAAGTTATTACCAGAAATCGGATCTTCATAAGCATCATCGAATTCACACAGGGGAGAAACCATTTTTATGTTCAGAATGTGGTAAAAGTTTCCCCCAGAAATCAGATCTTCTTCAGCATCAGAGAATACACACAGGGAAGAAACCATTTTTATGCTCAGAATGTGGGAAAAGTTTTCACCGAAAATCACATCTTCTTAACCATCAGAGAATTCATAGAGGGGAGAAGCCATTTTCCTGTTCAGAATGTGGAAAATGTTTTAACCATAAATCAAATCTTGTTAAACATCAGAGAGTTCACACAGGGGAGAAACTATGTTCATGTGCAGAATGTGGGAAAACGTTTCAACAGAGATTGGAGTTTAGTAGGCATAAGAGCACTCACACAGGGAGGAAACAATTTTTATGCTCAGACTGTGGGAAATGTTTTCGCCGGAAATAACCTATTCCTGATCAAAGAATTCACACAGGGGAGAATCCATTTTCATGCTCAGAATGTGAAAAACATGTTATCCATAAATCAGATGTTGTTCTACATCACAGAATTCACACAGGGGAGAAGCCATTTTCCTGTTCAGAATGTGGTAGACATTTCACCCATAAATCACATCTTGTTAAACATGAGAAAATTTACACAGGGGAGAAGCCATATTCATGTTTAGAATGTGGGAAAAGATGACTTTATTACATAAGAAAATTTACACAGGGCGAAGCCATTTTTGTGCTCAGGATTGCCCCTAGAGGCTAAATTTGCATAAAATAAAAGTTAACTTTTCACAAAAAATTAGGCAGCTAGAAAGAAGAGACGAAGACTGTTGGCTTCAGCTGATATTAGTAAATATCTAAAGTCAGCCAGTTTAATGACTATGTTCCTGATGGCAAAAGCCTTTTAACTTCATAATTCGTTATTTCATTCTGGAGAAAAAGTACTTTTACTCCATATACAGATGAGTAGTTAAGGGCAGGCATGTCCAAACTGCGGCCCTCCAGCTGTTGCAAAACTACAACTCCCAGCATGCCTGGGTAGCTTACAGCTATTAGGGCATGCTGGGAGTTGTAGTTTTGCAACAGCTGGAGGGCCGCAGTTTGGACATGCCTGAGTTAAGGCTAAATGCACACGATCAGGATTGTGTGCGTATTTTCAGCGTGGATTTGCGTGCGGAAAATACGCATCGTAGGTCATGTACATTGTATTCTATGAGAAATTTCCATTCTCAATGCACACGCTGCAGTTTTTTTCCGTGCGGTGTGGATTTTAAAATCCGCAGCATGTCAATTTTATTTTATTTTTCCTGACCGGATTTTCTTCATTCATTTCTTTATTCACACCAAATTCGCACGCAAATCCACACCGGATTGACCGCATGGATTTGTCTGCAAACACTTGAGGATTTCAGTGCGGATTCTCTGCACATGAATCCTTAACGTGTGCATGTACCCTAAAGGGGTTGTGTCACTTTAGCAAATTGCATTTATTATGTAAAGAAAGTTGATACAAGGCACTTACTAATGTATTGTTATTATCCATATTGCTTCATTTTTAAATCACATGGATTCATTTTTCCATCACATTATACATTTATTATTTCCATGCAATGCAAAACTGAATCCAGCCAGCAAAGGAAGCAATATGGATAATAACAATACGTTAGTGTCTTGTATTAACTTTCTCTACATGATAAATGACACTTCCTGAAGTGACACAACCCCTTTTACCACCTCAGCCCCCCTAGCTTAAACACCCTTAATGACCAGACCACTTTTTACAATTCTGCACTACACTACTTTCACGGTTTATTGCTCGGTCATACAACTTACCACCCAAATTAATTTTGCCTCCTTTTCTTCTCACTAATAGATCTTTCATTTGGTGGTATTTCATTGCTGCAGACATTTTTACTTTTTTTGTTATTAATCGAAATTTACCGAAATGTTTGCAAAAAAATGAAACTTTTCACTTTCAGTTGTAATTTAATTAAAAAAAAACTAAATTTCTATATACATTTTTCTCTAAATTTATTGTTCTACATGTCTTTGATAAAATAAAATGTTTGGGTAAAAAAAGAAATGGTTTGGGTAAAAGTTATAGCGTTTACAAATTATGGTACAAAAATGTAAATTTCCGCTTTTTGAAGCAGCTCTGACTTTCTGATCACCTGTCATGTTTCCTGAGGTTCTACAATGCCCAGACAGTACAAACACCCCACAAATGACCTCATTTCGGAAAGTAGACACCCTAAAGCTCCATTCACACGCCCGTGATGTGTTGCGGACCCGCAAATTGCGGGTCCGCAACACACCAGCCCGGCACCCCCATAGAAATGCCTATTATTGTCTGCAAGCTGCGGACAAGAATAGGACGTGTTCTATCTTTTGCGGAGCTGCGGACCTGAAGATCGGGGACGCGCTCCGCAATTGCGGCTGCAGACAGCACACTGTGTGCTGTCCGCATCCATTCCGTCCCCATAGAATAGAGAATAAATGGGTCCGCACCCGTTCCGGAACGGATGCGGACACATTCTGCGGACGTGTGAATGGAGCCTAAGGCCGAATGCACGCGGCCGTTTACCGCGGGCTGGATTCCTGCTGAGAGCAGGAGCGCATGGCGTCATTGGTTGCTATGACGCCGTACGCTCCCTGCTGCTGCAGCAATACAGTAATACACTGGTATAGATCATACCAGTGTATTACTGTATTGCGGCAGCAGGGAGCGCACGGCGTCATAGCAACCAATGACGCCATGCGCTCCTGCTCTCAGCAGAAATCCAGCCCGTGGTTCCACGAACTGCTCACGGCCGTGTGCATTCGGCCTAAGGTATTCGCTGATGGGCATAGTGAATTCATAGAACTTTTTATTTTTTGTCACAAGTTAGCGGAAAATTATATATATATTTTTTTCTTACAAAGTCTCATATTCCACTAACTTGTGACAAAAAAATAAAAACTTTCATGAACTCACTATGCCCATCATGAAATACCTTGGGGTGTCTTCTTTCCAAAAAGGGGTCACATGTGGGGTATTTATACTGCCCTGGCATTTTAGGGGCCCTAATGTGTGAGAAGTAGTTTGAAATCAAAATGTGTAAAAAATGCCCTGTGAAATCCTAAAGGTGCTCTTTGGAATTTGGGCCCCTTTGCCCATCTAGGCTGCAAAAAAGTGTCACACATGTGGTATTTCTGTACTCAGGAGAAGTCGGGCAATGTGTTTTAGGGGTCTTTTTACACATGCCCATGCTGGGTGAGATAAATATCTCTGTCAAATGACAACTTTGTATAAAAAAAATGGGAAAAGTTGTCTTTTAGAGAGATATTTCTCTCACCCAGCATGGGTATATGTAAAAAGACACCCCAAAACACATTGCCCAACTTCTCCTTCACCCCAAAACACATACGGACCTCTGAATGGAGCCTTACAGGGGGGTAATCAATGACAGGGGGGTGATCAGGGAGTCTATATGGGGTGATCACCCCCCTGTCATTGATCACCCCCCTGTAAGGCTCCATTCAGACGTCCATATGTGTTTTGCGGATCCGATCCATGGATCCGTAAAACACATACGGACCTCTGAATTGGAGCCTTAGAGGGGGGTGATCAATGACAGGGGGGTGATCATGGAGTCTATATGGGGTGATCACCCCCCTCTAAGGCTCCATTCAGATGTCCGTATGTGTTTTGAGGATCCATGGATCGGATCCGCAAAACGCATACGGACGTCTGAATGGAGCCTTACAGGGGGGTGATCAATGACAGGGGGTGATCAGGGAGTCTATATGGGGTGATCACCCCCCTGTAAGGCTCCATTCAGACGTCCGTATGTGTTTTGCGGATCCGCAAAACACGGACACCGCGGATCCGCAAAACACATACTGACATCTGAATGGAGCCTTCCAGGGGGGTAATCAATGACAGGGGGTGATCAATGACAGGGGGGTGATCAGGGAGTCTATATGGGGTGATCAGGGGGTTAATAAGTGCCGTCAAAATCACATGTCATCCAAGAGAGAGGGAAATTAGCTAACTGGCTATTAAGTCTGCCTACACATGATGCGATCCTGGCAGTGGGATTTGCCCGCAGCTCACCGCTCACCGCTAATTGCTGGGATGCATCTGTTTCAGATGACATGTATAAGCGCTCCCTGGCAGTTATCAATGCGCCGCATGCGTATCCTGTTGCTGAGGTGACATTAAAACACTAAATACGATCCAGATAACGCACCTATATGTCCACCATGTGCACAGAGTATTTTCCATTGAAGACAATGTGTCACCAGGATTTTGCTTCCCTTTCTAAGAGGCCATGCAGGGTCACTTACTTTGTTTCCTATAGTAGTTTTCTTAACCCTTACGTGCACCGTGACATATAGTTATGTCATGGCGCACAGTAAGGAGTGTGGCGCACGCTGAGCCTGCTCTATACATGGTGGGGACTGGTTGTGTAATAAAGCCGGCACCCAGCCTCCGTGACTGGGATTGGCGACTATGCGATCCTGGTCATTAAATCCCTCAGCTGCCTTAGTTAATTGTGACTACTAGGGATGAGCAAACTTCAAGTTGTGAAGTTTGGGTTCGGGGATATGCTGAATTGTGTTATGTATTCGGTTACCACGGAGCATAACACAATTCCATGACGGAATGTTTTTAGAGGCATTCCATCATAATAGAAGTCTATGGCCAGCACAACGGATCCGTTGTCACTATCCGTCCAGGGGTTGTCCAGTGGTTAACATTGATGACCTATCGTCAGGATAGGTCATCAATATCTGATCGGCGGGTGTCGGACACCTGGCACCTCCACGGATCAGCTGGCGGAGCACCAGTGGAGCTGTGGTGTAGTGTGATTGCACTTGAGTGGAGCGGCTACTTGTATTACAATGCACTTCCGAGACGAAGTGCAGTGTCATTAAGATGAAGAGGCCCTCACATATGGGGCACCATCTCTTCAAACAGCTGATCAGTCATTGATGACCCATCAATATTAACCGCTGGATAACCCATTTAGAAGAAGAGAAATTCAAATTTTGAAAATTGCTAATTTTTCCAAATTTTCAGTGAATTTGGGATTTTTTATAAATAGTAATAACATATCGCCCGAAATTTACCACTAACATTAAGTATGATGTGTCACGTAAATACAGTCTTGATGGAATAAGTAAAAGCATTCCAAATGTACTTATTACCACTGATAAGTGCACGTCAGATTTTAAAAATGGCGCTTCGACATTTGGTCCAAACTGGCTTTAGCCAGTTAAACAATAATATCATGTTATATTAACTACTGATTGTACAACAGCTGATCGTATTCCACATTATGCTTCCCCCATCAGAACATACTGTATTATCACTTTCACCACTTATTGCTGCTCCATGTTAACGGTTGACACCATAGGCGACTATACCAATAATTATACTTTCCTGGCATAAGTTATTGGATACACGTTGGTGCAGCTACTCCTGGACATATATTTCTGATACTGCCTTAAAATAGGTTTTCAAAGTCCACAGAGTGCTTTAAAAAAGTGATAGATTTATGTATTACAGATGAAATGGGTATGTGTATGCATGTTTGAGTAATGCATATACACTCACCTAAAGAATTATTAGGAACACCATACTAATACGGTGTTGGACCCCCTTTTGCCTTCCGAACTGCCTTAATTCTACATGGCATTGATTCAACAAGGTGCTGATAGCATTCTTTAGAAATGTTGGCCCATATTAATAGGATAGCATCTTGCAGTTGATGGAGATTTGAGGGATGCACATCCAGGGCACGAAGCTCCCGTTCCACCACATCCCAAAGATGCTCTATTGGGTTGAGACCTGGTGACTGTGGGGGCCATTTTAGTACAGTGAACTCATTGTCATGTTCAAGAAACCAATTTGAAATGATTCGAGCTTTGTGACATGGTGCATTATCCTGCTGGAAGTAGCCATCAGAGGATGGGTACATGGTCAGAAACATTGCTCAAGTAGCCCGTGGCATTTAAACGATGGCCAATTGGCACTAAGGGGCCTAAAGTGTGCCCAGAAAACATCTCCCACACCATTACACCACCACCACCAGCCTGCACAGTGGTAACAAGGCATGATGGATACATGTTCTCATTCTGTTTACGCCAAATTCGGACTCTACCATTTGAATGTCTCAACAGAAATCGAGACTCATCAGACCAGGCAACATATTTCCAGTCTTCAACAGTCCAATTTTGGTGAGCTCGTGCAAATTGTAGCCTCTTTTTCCTATTTGTAGTGGAGATGAGTGGTACCCGGTGGGGTCTTCTGCTGTTGTAGCCCACCTTTCTTTCCCATTCTGACATTCAGTTTGGAGTTCAGGAGATTGTCTTGACCAGGACCACAACCCTACATGCATTGAAGCAACTGCCATGTGATTGGTTGACTAGATAGTCGCATTAATGAGAAATAGAACAGGTGTTCCTAATAATTCTTTAGGTGAGTGTATATATGTAATTTCTTGGTGCTTTGTGGTAACAAATCGTTTTGTTTTTTTTCTTCCTGAAAATGGCAGCTACACGCGTTACAAAGTGAAAGTAAAAAGCTCAGGAATCCTTGATCACCCATAAGGCCATGCAGACAGCCAATCAGCAGCTATCCAGTCCCTGTGAAGTCATAGCCCTTTAAAAGCCTCATCCCACGTGATCTCCACCATTTTACAGTAAAGTGAGCATAGGGACAGGAGTGACCAGCGCTAGGGTTGGTGTGGAATATTGGACAGTGAGACTGCAGGGACAGTGTAGGAAGATCGTAGGGAGACTGTACACACTACAGGGAGACTGCAGGGACAGTGTAGGGAGATCATAGGGAGACTGTACACACTACAGGGAGACTGCAGAGACAGTGTAGGGAGATCGTAGGGAGACTGTACACACTACAGGGAGAATGCGGGGACAGTGCAGTGACGCATTTAACAGTGTCCCCCCTTGGTTAATAGATAAGTAATTGTATTACACCTTGAATCTCAAATTGGGGTGATTAAGCTGTCTAATACTACTGTTATTGGGGTGGGGTGTCCACAATGTTTTATAGATAATCATTTCTATTATGCCTTGAATCTCAGATAGGGGTGAATATGTTAACACCACTGCTATTTGTTTATGCCCCTTGGTTAATGTATAAGTAATTCTATTACGCATTGAATCTCAAATTAGGGTGAAAAAGCGGTCTACTGCTATTGGGGTGTCCACAATGTTTTATAGATAAGTAATAGCAACATAGAAGCCTATTAGAGGGGCATAGTCTCAATGTGATAGTAATAGCCACACACCAGCACACAGAGGATGGGACACCAGTTATTGCTATGCATCTTTAGCTGAGTTCATTGTAACACCATCTAAAGGAGGGCCACAGTATCACATAACATTGTGTGGTTCTCTATCAGTGTTCTCTTTGTTCTAGTATTGGTGGAGACAGCGTGCCACTTTAGGAGTATACTCACCTTGTTATGCCACCCACTCTGTAATGCGTCTATATCATCAGCGTACGGTTATGGGATAATCCAGATATCTAGAATGTTTCGCTGTCCTACACATTATCTGCCTATCCTCACGCAGCTAACCTGGATGGTTGGAACGCCCTCCTTTTTAAAAAAAATAACATATTCAGAAATAAGCTGTTTGTTATTTTACTTAATATGCCTACTGAAGAAACCAGCCAGCAGCAGCACATGGATCAGAACCTGAACCAGCAGGTGGTGGCATACTTGGAGTGCACCCTGTCACCCCAGATCCAAGATCCCCTGGACTATTGGGCAGCCAAACTTGAAAATTGCCCATGACAAGCTTTCCTGCCCTACCAGTAATGTGGCAGCAGAGCGGGTGTTTAGTGCGGTGGGGAGCATATTTACCCCAAAGAGAACTCTCCTTTCAACACAAACTGTAGGGAGATTAACGCTTAGAAAGATGAATCAGGCATGGATCAGCCAGGATTTCGACACAGTGGTGCCTGATGCATCAGACTTGATCATTCTGGCAGTAATGTTCTGACTGTAGTGTCTTGCTACACCAAAACATTGTGAAAAATGGCCCATTACTACTGGCCACGTGCTTCACTATTCTGATGCAGCCACCCGTTTGATGTCACATATCTGCTGCAATCTTCTCCTACTGCCACCGCCTTGTGCTATTACTGCCACTTCTGTTTCCCCCTCCCCACTCTGACTGACCACTATGTTGACGAATCATGCTGTTGCCACCATGACCACTCTGTGACTGGGCCACTATGATGACTCCTCTCTCTGTTGCCACCCTCACCCTCAGGATGTGATCATGATTTGGAAGCCAAAAGCAGGAGTTGGTCCAAAACACAGAAGACATGCAAATATTCCTTCACATTGTCATCTGTTTTGGATCCACTCCTGTTTTAGCCTTACCAGTACTGATCAAATACTGATGCAAAAAACTGACCAAATGCTGAGTGCTTGATAGAGGCCACTAAAGTCCTGCATGTCGGACTTCTTTATCATCTGAGTAAAACCAATGTCAGACGCACATGGCCCAAACTCATGCAAATTGAGTATGAGGCCTGTATCCCATGGTCAGCATTTAGCATCAGGATTTGATCATGATTTGGAAGCCAAAAGCAGGAGTGGGTCCAAAACACAGAAGACATGCAAATCCTGTTTTTGCCTTCCCAGTACTGATCAATTACTGAACAAATACCGAGCATGTGAAGGTGGATGCTCAAAAGACAGGATCCGTTTTTTTCTTTTTTGGTTCTTCTGAAGGATCAGAAGAAGGGAAAAATGAACTGTTACATCAACATAAATGACACCAACTCCACTCTGTCATGGGGTCACTACTTGTATCGGTGTGTAACACACCAGGTTCTCAAGCATTCTATGTGAAAACAGGAGATGGTATAAAATGAGACAGCTCTTTCACTCTACAGTGGACTTTGAGTAGGTAACGCAATAGCTTATCGATCAATCAATGTGGACACCTCACAATTCGGTAGAATCAATGTGTAACACACGAGGTTCTCTAGCAATTTATGTGGAAACAGGAGACTGTGTAAAAAGAGACTGCTCTACAGCAGTTACTGTATGGTTAGCCAAAATCAGGAGCCAATCCTACTCTCAGATAAGGTATCATGAAAAGATCTGACCCATAACTGACCAAATAAGTGTGAGCTGAGACTAATAGTGATGCACGCCAATAAGCACATCCATATTATTTATGTGACCTGCCTGTCATACTGACACAGTGTCACTACCAGAACAGACTAGCTATGCATGTTGCTGCAATGCACAGTGATCTACACTGACCTACACTCTCCCTGCAGGCCGGGATAAAGCTGATCTAACGCTTTTCATTATGAATTAATTCGGGAAAAAACTATTTTATTTGGGAAAATTTAGCAAAGTGTCCAAATCTCTAGTATTGCATGTATAACGTGGATACAACTATTATAATAATAATAATAATAATCTGTTTTTATACACAATAAAAGCACACAGAGCTATGGGGACTGGGTTTTGCAGATGTGCTAGTGGCCATCTAGCAACCCATGTCCTCAGCTCTATACCCAAAATCCCAGTGACAGGTTCCCTTTAAAGCGGTTGTCCGCTTTTAAAAAATAAAATTATATACTGATGATCTATCCTCAGGACAGGTCGTCAATATCAGATCGGCAAGGTCAGACTCCTGGCACCCCCTGCCGATCAGCTGTTTGAAGAGAAAGCAGTGCTTGTACAAGAGCTGCCTTCTCTTCATTGTTTTCCTGCTCCTGGCTCCTTCCCATTCACTTGAACAGATCCAATATTAAACAGATCTTATTACTTAATTTGATATTCATGACCTATCCTGAGGATAGGCCAAACAAAATCGATTGCAGCATGTCCTTCAAGGATTTCTTTAATATTCAAAACGAGTCCATAAAAATGTACGAAAAGTGCAACGTTTGGACTATAACATAATCTTTTTCTGTTATAGTCGAACCGTTGCACGATCTTTTGCACTTTTTGTACGTTTTTATTGACTCGTTTTGAATATTAAAGAAATCCTTGATGGATATGCTGCCATCGATTTTGTTTGGATTATCTAAGGGTACTTTCACATTAGCGTTTTTCTTTTCCGGCATAGAGTTCCGTCACAGGGGCTCTATACCGGAAAAGAACTGATCAGGCATATCCACATGCATTCTGAATGGAGAGTAATCCGTTCAGGATGCATCAGGATGTCTTCAGTTCAGTCATTTTGACTGATCAGGCAAAAGATAAAACCGTAGCTAATCTCAGGCGAAAAAAAAAAAAAGACTTGCCTGAATGCCGGATCCGTCCTTCCGGTCTGCGCATGTGAAAAAAGATACAAGACGGATCCGTCTGTCCGTATGACAAGTGGAGAGACGGATCCGTTCTTGCAATGCATTTGTGAGACGGATCCGCATCCGGATGCGTCTCACAAATGCTTTCAGTCACATCCAGACCGGCGGATCCGGCGGGCAGTTCCGACGACGGAACTGCTTGCCGGATCACACTGCCGCAAGTGTGAAAATAGCCTAAGGAGCAAACGTAGAGGACCGGTGGTTGCTGACTGGCTGGGCATGCCGAGGGAGGTCTGGAAGGTATACTAGTGCTGCTCTCACACTGCTTTTTCTACGATCCTGAGGATAGGTCATCAATATAAATAAAAAAAAAAAGCAGACAACCACTTTAAATGTCACTGTATGGTATCTGAGGAGACATCTGTTCTGTGGATACATCCTGAGCATTTCTATTAGAGACCATAAATATGATATGAACAGAGCATTATAAGTACAGTACATGCCGCTATTATTTATATGTATGTGGTATATGTACAATTATATATATATATATATATATATATACTACATACAGTATGTGAGATAGATAGAAGGTGGGCTTTCAGTATCAGTTTCTCGGGTGGGCCCCGTGTACCCCAGTCCGACACTGGTTACACTTGTTCCAAAGCCGTGACTCCTTTGTACATGACCGTACTGCTCCTCTCCTCTGCCGTGTTCTGTGGTAGGTAAAGTACATGTATCCGTCAGTGTGTGAGAGACGGACACAACACATTTCACTAGAACAGTAGGGCGATGGACACACTGAAATGTGAACCTATGAAGATGCTGGCTTCAACACAAGAGTGGAAAATACAAGTGAACAGCCTGGTGACCTAACATCATCATCTACTGGTCTAATGTTAGATTGTGATCTGTTTTTCCACCACAGTCAGCAAACAATTGAATTTAACTCCACACCTTGAAATTTGTATAATAATGTTATAAAATATCACTATAAGGTTAAAAAGGGGTTTTGCAAGAATGGAGGGTTTGTCAAACCCCTGCATTCTGCCGTACCTGCAAAGGGAAGATCACTTACCTGCTTCCCATCACAGGCTCCCTGCTCCTCCTCTGCTGGGCTCCAGCATTATCAACATTCAGTTTTGCATTGCCACAGCACATTACAGGCAGCGGGGGCTTTAGGCTTCCCTTGTGACCATTTTTTATGACACAAGGGGCTCCTGACACTGCCGCAGCCTGTGTTTGGCTGCTGCAGTGTCGGGCTTCGCTTGCATCATGACAAAAGGTCACATGATCGCCTGACACCACTGCCTGTGATTGGCTGCTGCAGTGTTGGGCTTCCCTTGCATCATGACAAAAGGTCACATGGTTGCCTGACACCACTGCCTGTGATTGGCTGTGTTAATGTCAAACTGGATGTTGACATCGCTGGAGCCCAGCGGAGCAGCACAGGCTAGAAGGAGGAGCGGGGAGCCGGCACCAGGAAGAAAGCTTCCTTTTGCAGGTCCAGCAAAATGAATGGGGAAGGGGGGGTTGCCAAAATGCTCTCATGCACAACCCCTTTAAGGTTATATTAAAACTTACTAATAATAGATTTATTTTTGGCAGATGACTTTATCGGAAGCACAGAGAAACATCTGATATCTTTAAATATTAAAGAAGATGATTGTGGTGGCACAGAAGATGCACATGAAGAATATGCCATTACCTCAGATGTATCCTCAGCTTTTCATAGCAAAGATCTATCATCTGATCCTTTGGATGGATTTCAATCTTCTGATTTATCACAGACTGTTAAGCAAAATAAAAGTCACAAAAGAAGTGTTCAACATCAAAGAACTCACACAGGGGAGAAGGCTTTTTCATGCTCAGAATGTGGGAAATGTTTTCACTGGAAATCACATCTTCTTAACCATCAGAGAATTCACACAGGGGAGAAGCCATTTTCTTGTTCAGAATGTGAAAAACATTTTAACCGTAAATCACATCTTGTTAAACATAAGAAAATTCACACAGGGGAGAAGCCATTTTTATGTTCAGAATGTGGGAAATGTTTTATAGATCAATCACATCTTGTTATACATAAGAGAATTCACACAGGGAATAGGCTATTTTTATGTTCTGAATGTGGGAAATGTTTTATGGATAAATCACATCTTGTTGTACACGAAAGAATTCACACAGGGGAGAAACCATTTTCATGCTTAGAATGCAGGAAATGTTTTACAGATAAATCAAATCTTGTTAAACATCAAAGAATTCACACAGGGGAGAAACCATTTTCATGTTCAGAATGTGGAAAACATTTTAACCGTAAATCACATCTTGTTAAACATAAGAAAATTCACACAGGGGATAGGCTATTTTCATGTTCTGAATGTGGGAAATGTTTTATGGATAAATCACATCTTGTTATACATGAAAGAATTCACACAGGGGAGAAACCATTTTCATGCTTAGAATGCAGGAAATGTTTTGCAGATAAATCAAATCTTGGTAAACATCAGAGAATTCACACAGGGGAGAAGCCATTTTAAAGGGTTTCTGTCACCAGATTTAACCCTATTAAACTGGCTGATATTAGCGATGTGCTAATGTCAGCACACCCTAACTCTCCTAATCTCATGCTTCTGGATGCCCCCATTACTGCACAATTTTAACTTTTATAATATGCTAATTAGTCTCCAGGAGCAGGGGGGGGCGTTTCCCATGCTTCTAGAAGCTCCGTTCGCCCACCTCAAGTCACGCCCTGCCATCCTTGATTGACAGGGCCAGGCAGCGCTCCTCTCCGGTTGGCCCTGTGTGCTGGGACTGCTCATGTGCGAGATTTATCTCGCATACAGGGCCGGCCGGAAAAGACGAACGCTGGCCCTGTCGCTCAAGGACGGCAGGGCGTGACGAGGTGGGTGAATGGAGCCTCTAGGAGTATGGGCAATGCCCCCCCTGCTCATATAGGCTAATTAGCATATTATAAAAGTAAAAAATGTGCAGTAACGGGGGCATCCGGAAGCATAAGATTAGGAGAGTTAGGGTCTGCTGACATTAGCACATCGCTAACACGGTTAAATCTGGTGACAGAAACCCTTTAATGTTGAGAATGTAGTAAATGTGTTAACCATAAAGCAGATCTTGTTAGACATTGGTGAATTCACACAGGGGAGAAGCCATTTTTAGGAGCAAAATGTATGCAAAGATAAGTTATTTCTATTACATTAGAAAATTCACACACGGGCAAAGCCATTTTTGTGCTGTCAGGATGTCAGTTAAAATTGCAAGTCAGAGAACATACACAGGAAAAAAAATTCATGTCCACAATGTGGGAACTGTTTTATCCACACATCACTTCTTATTTATCTTTTTCAAATGTTTTTATTTAAGGTTGACATAAGAAAAGAAAAAAAACATACATTTTAATAAGAGCAGTAATATTGATCAGTATTATTTATGACATGTATCTGGTGATGGTCCCAATACAAGCAAATAGAGCAATATATTAAAGTATAACTGTCGTATTTTTTTTTTGGGGAGTATTGGATTGTGTTGATTAATATCTCCTTGGTGGCCCTATTTCAACTTTTCTTTGTGTATTCAATTACCCCTTAATTCCACAGTTTTGTTCCCTGTACTGCCTACTTTTACCTGTGCTTAAAATCAGGTTGCTATGCAGGTCCGTCTATATGTTGAAGGACGGAGGACGTAGAAGCACGCGGCGTGCAAGGTCACATTACTGACAGCCAGGGACTGTAAGTAAATGATTAAAGCCAGGTCCTCCCCAGCAGCTGATAACAGTGCCTGGGCTGTGTGCACTTCTCCCTGTCCCTGCGCTTGGCAGACGCTCCCTCACTCAGCAGACTGGGACAATGCAGAGCCGAAGCAGCGCAGACCAGGGAAGGGAGATCTGCCGTCTGCTCAGTGTATAAATGAAAGCAACATGCGGTAAGAGGACCCCTTTGTGCTGCAGGAGATTAACCCTTTAGGGGGAGGGCTCTGGTTACTGACACTTTTGGGGGGCTATTGTTACTGGCTAGTGAGGGCAGACGGGATTAGCCTCAGGGGGAGGGCAGTGGCGGCCTTCTTAACTGAATAGTGAAATTGCAGTTTTATGCAGACTGGTTGCTAAGGGCTGAATCTTATTAAATATGGGGTAAGTCAGTCTAATAGTAACTGATTCTGGAATATCATGTTATTAGTAACTACATATATGAAAATTGAAATTAGGGTTTAAATGTGACAGTTATCCTTTAAAGTCATTTCGTCAACCTTTCGACATCTGTCTGTTTTTTAAGAGGGAAATGAGGGATTGGGGGGGGGGGGGGGGAAAGAACCATTACAGAATTCTCTGCAAACCGCAGAGCAAGTAAAACAACATTAGCCCAACTCATTCATCTCCTCTCCATATTCAGTACATGTAAAGTCTAAACATACACGCGGTGCGCAGGGATCCCCATTGAGCACTCAGATTAGATCATATCCCTGATATAGGCGGGTCATT
The DNA here is from genome assembly GCF_014858855.1 of Bufo gargarizans. Classification (NCBI taxonomy): domain Eukaryota; kingdom Metazoa; phylum Chordata; class Amphibia; order Anura; family Bufonidae; genus Bufo; species Bufo gargarizans. The sequence continues at coordinate 514,471,729 of NC_058083.1, forward strand.
CAATAAGATTCGTGTCTGGTACCAGGAGGTGAGCTGGAAACATTCCTGAATATATCTCCTAACCTGGAGGGGCAGTAAGTCTATAAAACTCTCCCGGCACGCAAAAAATTGCTTCACGTGTGTCTCCTTTTTTGAAGACGCCTCTACCCAATCCATCTTCATTAAGAAGGAGAGTTTCTCGAGAAATAACTTAAATGGTGGGGGTGTAGGATCGATCCATGTATGGAGGATGGTCTTGACCCCTGCTGCTGCTATTAGACATAGTAGTTTCCGGCTACCAGGGGTGCACCGAGTTGTGGTTGAATCAATGTATCCATATAGGGTCCAAAGGTGCTGCTGACATCAGATGGGTGGTGGTGTATGTATGTATTTTACCCTAAAAGGATTGTATCTCCGGGCATAACCACAAGCAATGAAAAATGTCTGCTCCTGCCTCACCACAATGGAAGCAGCCATCTGACTCAAAGACGCCCATACGATGGCCCCGTACTGGAGAAATATTTGTCCGGTGATAAATCTGTAGGGTCATCTCCCGGTAGCAACTGTCTGGCAAATAGCAGAGATTGCGTTCCAGGGCCTGATACAAAGTGGACTTCGTTAGTTGCGGGATATCGCTGAGACACTTAGTTATTGACCCATTGCCCTTGACTATAATCTAGAGGGGTATTTAGAAATTTATAGTAACTGGTGGTATGTCCCCTTAAAGGAGGAGTATGTTTGAGGGAGGCCTGTAAAGCCGGACTCCATTCTTGAGGACATCACTTCTTCTTAACCCGTTTGCTGCTAGCGCCGTACATGTATGATGCTGGAGCGACGGCCAAACATTACGAGTGGGTCCGCAAACCGTTTTCCGTGAAAAAAAATAGGACAGGTTATATTTTTTTGATGGACTGGAACCACGGTCACGGACGCGGATGACAAACGGTGCATTAGCCGAGTTTTCAACGGACCCATTGAAAGTCAATGGGTCCGCAGAAAATCACGAAAAACAGAACAATGGACACGGAATGAAAACAACGGTCGTGTGCATGAGGCCTAAAGCTGAGTTTCAATAGCAACATCCAAACAGGTGGTCGACCAGGCTCTGAGGCTGCTGCTTCTCCCTAGCAGACCCAGACTGGAATGGTTGCTGCCTCTCTCCCAGGTTAAGCTACCGCTAACACTTGGCTGATACAATACTGGCTAGAAAGCTTGCTCCTCAGACAGAAATGCTAGATCCCTCTGCTGAGTCAGAGCATAATTAACTAAACAGTGCTACCTGCAGACAGCTTTTGAGAATACATACAAGGCATAATACAAAGAATAAACAAATAAAGGGCATCCGTCAGCAGATTGGTACCTGTGACACCGGCTGACCTGGTACATGTGCGCTTGGCAGCTGAAGGCATCTGTGTTGGTCCCATGTTCATATTTGCCCGCACTGCTGAGAAAAATTATGTTCTGATACATGCAAAAGAGCCTCTAGGAGCAAAGGGGGTGTTGCCATTACACCTAAAGGCTCTGTTTTCTCTGCAACTGCTGCACCCTCTGCACTTTGATTGACCGGACCATGCAGTGAAAATGTCTTCACGCCAAGTCCTGGAGAAGGGGTTACAGTTGCAGAGAGAGCGGAGCCTCTAGCTGTAATGACAACGCCCCCATTGCTTCTAGAGGCTTATTTGCATATATTAAAACATCATTGGGCTCTGGTTCTGTATTTATGTAGCGATGGTGGTTCTGGTGCTGTATTTATGTAGCGATGGTGGTTCTGGTGCTGTATTTATGTAGCGATGGTGGTTCTGGTGCTGTATTTATGTAGTAATGGTTGTTCTGGTGCTGTATTTATGTAGTGATGGTGGTTCTGGTGCTGTATTTATGTAGTGATGGTGGTTCTGGTGCTGTATTTATGTAGCGATGGTGGTTCTGGTGCTGTATTTATGTAGTAATGGTTGTTCTGGTGCTGTATTTATGTAGTGATGGTGGTTCTGGTGCTGTATTTATGTAGTGATGGTGGTTCTGGTGCTGTATTTATGTAGTGATGGTGGTTCTGGTTCTGTATTTATGTAGTAATGGTTGTTCTGGTGCTGTATTTATGTAGTGATGGTGGTTCTGGTGCTGTATTTATGTAGTGATCTTGGTTCTGGTGCTGTATTTATGTAGTGATGGTGGTTCTGGTGCTATATTTATGTAGTGATGGTGGTTCTGGTGCTGTATTTATGTAGTGATGGTGGTTCTGGTGCTGTATTTATGTAGTGATGTTGGTTCTGGTGCTGTATTTATGTAGTGATGGTGGTTCTGGTTCTGTATATCTGTAGTGATGCTGGTTCTGGAGCTGTATTTATGTAGTGATGGTGGTTCTGGTGCTGTATTTATGTTGTGATGTTGGTTCTGGTGCTGTATTTATGTTGTGATGTTGGTTCTGGTGCTGTATTTATGTTGTGATGTTGGTTCTGGTGCTGTATTTATGTAGTGATGTTGGTTCTGGTGCTGTATTTATGTAGTGATGGTGGTTCTGGTGCTGTATTTATGTAGTGATGTTGGTTCTGGTGCTGTATTTATGTAGTGATGGTGGTTCTGGTGCTGTATTTATGTAGTGATGGTGGTTCTGGTGCTGTATTTATGTAGTGATGGTGGTTCTGGTGCTGTATTTATGTAGTGATGGTGGTTCTGGTGCTGTATTTATGTAGTGATGGTGGTTCTGGTGCTGTATTTATGTAGTGATGCTGGTTCTGAATTTGTGAGGTAAACTTACATCTGATGCTATCTATTCACATCTGCGTTGGAGGCTCCATTCGGGGGCCTCTGCCGCAGATTCTGTCAAAAAGATCTCAAGGTAAAAAAGCAGCATCCCAAACATAAACTGAACGAACCTGATTGTAGTGACTGGAGTCTGTTCTGCTCCGTTTGCTTTAATTATGTGCTGAATCTGGCACTTTCCATCCTGCTCTTATAATGGAGTGTACAAACCTTACTAAATATTGTCCAGTATGCAGAAAAGAAGGGCTTTATGTTATTTGGGAGGCCCCCAATGAATGCAGTGCTTCGTACACCTGGAAACCTTAATGTAGCCCTGGATACAGTCACAGCTCTGCTACATACACACAATAATTACATCAGGTGTAGCACTCCGGCTGCTGTAAAACTACAACTCCCAGCATACACACTTGTCTTCGCAGAACTCCCACAAAAGTAAATAAAGCATGCTGGGTATTGTAGTTTCACAACAGCTGGAGAGCCGAAGGTTTATGACCCTGTATTACATCCTGATGCCACACATAAACTCCAGGTCATCCAGAGCAGCAGCACCTGGTCATGTGGTCACTGACTCCTTCCACATTTGATCACATGGTCATGATGTCATCCCAGGTCCTTTACCTCCTTCAGCAACACAGCCTGGCTCCTCCCACACAGGACCACATGGTCATGACATCATCACAGGTCCTTTACCGCCTTCAGCAACACAGCCTGGCTCCTCCCACACAGAACCACATGGTCATGACATCATCAAAGGTCCTTTACCCTCCCTTCTAAAAACACAGCCTGGAGCCTGACTCCTCCCACACGTGATCACATGGTCATGACATCATGAAAGGTCTTATAGCCCACTAATTCCTATCGGTAATGCCTAGAATGTATGGGCTCTGGAGAGCTTTCGGTCACGTAAGGAGGTGAGTCTGAGATAGGTGGTGGTGATAAGTGAGGTTCAGGTAAGTGTCCTGTGTGCTGGGCTGCGGGGCGTCCTCTCCGTGTTCTGTGCGGTCTCCTGTGGGGTCAGGATTAGGGACAGGTTTACAGTCAGGGAGGTTTTGTGGAGAACATTAGTTTCTAGAACAACTTGGGGGCGGGGCTACATCCTCTCAGAAGCCCATACATTCTAGGTGGGTACATGTTGTGTCCAGCAGGGCAGGTAGGTGTGTAGTCACCGCCATTGTCTGTCAGGATTACTGGGGCAGAGGGGGCATTAGGGTTGTCAGCTTTCCCAACAAAAAATACAGTTCAAGTAAAGCCACACCTCAAAGGGGTGTGGTTATGGGGGCGTGGCTTAAAGGGCTTCTGTCACCCCACTAAAGTCATTTTTTTGGGGGGCTAGTTAAATTCCTTATACTGCGATATATGAAAATATAATGGTGTTACTTTCCTTCAGCAGTTTCTTATAAAAACGAACTTTTATAATATGTAAATCTACTTGCTGGTGGCCGCCGCAAAAAACCGCCCCCTCGTCCTGTTGATTGACAGGGCCAGCCGCGATTTCCTCCTCCGGCCGGCCCTGTCAGCATTTCAAAAATCGCGCGCCTGTGTTCATTCGGCGCAGGCTCTCTGAGATGAGGAGGCTCGTCTCCTCAGAACTCCCTCAGTGCGCCTGCGCCGATTACATCACCAAAAGAGTAGACGTCATCGGTGCAGGCGCACTGAGGGAGTTCTGAGGAGGCGAGCCTCCTCATCTCAGAGCGCCTGCGCTGAATGAACACAGGCGCACGATTTTTGAAATGCTGACAGGGCCGGCCGGAGGAGGCGATCACGGCTGGCCCTGTCAATCAACAGAAGGAGGGGGCGTTTTTTTGCGGCGGCTACCAGCAAGTAGACGCCCTACTTGCTGGTAGAGACCTGATTTACATATTATAAAAGTTCATTTTTATAAGAAACTGCTGAAGGAAAGTAAGTAACACCATTATATTTTCATATATTGCAGTATAAGGAATTTAACTAGCCCCCCCCCCCCCAAAAATGACTTTAGTGGGGTGACAGAAGCCCTTTAACCGCATCCGGACCGCCTAACGCAGATGTGCGGTCCGGAGGCGGCAGTCCTGCGCTCAACGACGCATATACGCGTCATCTCGCGAGGGCCGGGATTTCCTGTGAACGCTCGCTCACAGGAACGGAAGGTAAGCGAGTGGATCTCCAGCCTGCCAGCGGCGATCGCTCGCTGGCAGGCTGGAGATCCGAATTTTTTAACCCCTAACAGGTATATTAGACGCTGTTTTGATAACAGCGTCTAATATACCTGCTACCTGGTCCTCTGGTGGTCCCTTTTGTTAGGATCAACCACCAGAGGACTCAGGTAGCTCAGTACAGTCGCACCAAACACCACACTACACTACACCCCCCCCCCCCCCCGTCACTTATTAACCCCTTATAAACCCCTGATCACCCATGATCACCCCATATAAACTCCCTGATCACCCCCTGTCATTGATAACCCCGCTGTAAGGCTCCATTCAGACGTCCGCATGTGTTTTGCGGATCCGATCCATGTATCCATGGATCCGTAAAAATCATACGGACGTCTGAATGGAGCCTTACAGGGGGGGGTGATCAGTGACAGGGGGGTGATCACCCTGATCACCCCCTGTCATTGATAACCCCCCTGTAAGGCTCCATTCAGACGTCCGCATGTGTTTTGCGGATCCGATCCATGTATCCATGGATCCGTAAAAATCATACGGATGTCTGAATGGAGCCTTACAGGGGGGGTGATCAGTGACAGGGGGGTGATCACCCTGATCACCCCCTGTCATTGATAACCCCCCCTGTAAGGCTCCATTCAGACGTCCGCATGTGTTTTGCGGATCCGATCCATGTATCCGTAAAAATCATACGGACGTCTGAATGGAGCCTTACCAGGGGGGTGATCCGGGAGTCTATATGGGTGATCACCCCCCTGTCATTGATCACCCCCCTGTCATTGATCACCCCCCTGTCATTGATCACCCCCCCCTGTAAGGCTCCATTCAGACATTTTTTTGGCCCAAGTTACCGGAAATTTTTTGTTTGTTTTTGTTTTTTCTTACAAAGTCTCATATTCCACTAACTTGTGTCAAAAAATAAAATCTCACATGAACTCGCATACCCCTCACGGAATCCAAATGCGTAAACATTTTTAGACATTTATATTCCAGACTTCTTCTCACGCTTTAGGGCCCCTAAAAAGCCAGGGCAGTATAAATACCCCATTTCGGAAAGAAGACACCCCAAGGTATTCCGTGAGGGGCATATTGAGTCCATGAAAGATTGAAATTTTTGTCCTAAGTTAGCGGAAAGTGAGACTTTGTGAGAAAAAAACAAAAAAAAACAATATCCGCTAACTTATGCAAAAAAAATAAAATTTCTATGAACTCGCCAGGCCCCTAATTGAATACCTTGGGGTGTCTTCTTTCCAAAGTGGGGTCACATGTGGGGTATTTATACTGCCCTGGCTTTTTAGGGGCCCGAAAGTGTGAGAAGAAGTCTGGGATCCAAATGTCTAAAAATGCCCTCCTAAAAGGAATTTGGGCCGCTTTGCGCATCTATGCTGCAAAAAAGTGTCACACATCTGGTATCGCCGTACTCAGGAGAAGTTGGGGAATGTGTTTTGGGGTGTCATTTTACATATACCCATGCTGGGTGAGAGAAATATCTTGGTCAAATGCCAACTTTGTATAAAAAAATGGGAAAAGTTATCTTTTGCCAAGATATTTCTCTCACCCAGCATGGTTATATGTAAAATGACACCCCAAAGCACATTGCCCAACTTCTCCTGAGTACGGCGATACCAGATGTGTGACACTTTTTTGCAGCCAAGGTGGGCAAAGGGGCACATATTCCAAAGTGCACCTTTCGGATTTCGCAGGCCATTTTTTACACATTTTGATTGCAAGGTACTTCTTACACATTTGGGCCCCTAAATTGCCAGGGCAGTATAACTACGCCACAAGTGACCCCATTTTGGAAAGAAGACACCCCAAGGTATTCCGTGAGGGGCACGGCGAGTTCCTAGAATTTTTTATTTTTTGTCACAAGTTAGCGGAAAATGATGATTTTTCTTTTTTTTTCTTTTTTCCTTACAAAGTCTCATATTCCACTAACTTGCGACAAAAAAAAATAAATTCTAGGAACTCGCCGTGCCCCTCACGGAATACCTTGGGGTGTCTTCTTTCCAAAATGGGGTCACTTGTGGGGTAGTTATACTGCCCTGGCAATTTAGGGGCCCAAATGTGTGAGAAGTACCTTGCAATCAAAATCTGTAAAAAATGGCCTGTGAAATCCGAAAGGTGCTCTTTGGAATATGTGTCCCTTTGCCCACCTTGGCTGCAAAAAAGTGTCACACATCTGGTATCGCCGTACTCAGGAGAAGTTGGGGAATGTGTTTTGGGGTGTCATTTTACATATACCCATGCTGGGTGAGAAAAATATCTTGGTCAAATGCCAACTTTGTATAAAAAAATGGGAAAAGTTGTCTTTTGCCAAGATATTTCTCTCACCCAGCATGGGTATATGTAAAATGACACCCCAAAACACATTCCCCAACTTCTCCTGAGTACGGCGATACCAGATGTGTGACACTTTTTTGCAGCCAAGGTGGGCAAAGGGGCACATATTCCAAAGTGCACCTTTCGGATTTCGCAGGCCATTTTTTACACATTTTGATTGCAAAGTTCTTCTCACACATTTGGGCCCCTAAATTGCCAGGGCAGTATAACTACCCCACAAGTGACCCCATTTTGGAAAGAAGACACCCCAAGGTATTCCGTGAGGGGCATGGCGAGTTCCTAGAATTTTTTTTTTTTTGTCGCAAGTTAGTGGAATATGAGACTTTGTAAGAAAAAATAAAAAATAAAAATCATCATCATTTTCCGCTAACTTGTGACAAAAAATAAAAAGTTCTATGAACTCACTATGCCCATCAGCGAATACCTTAGGGTGTCTACTTTCCGAAATGGGGTCATTTGTGGGGGTTTTCTACTGTTTGGGCATTGTAGAACCTCAGGAAACATGACAGGTGCTCAGAAAGTCAGAGCTGCTTCAAAAAGCGGAAATTCACATTTTTGTACCATAGTTTGTAAACGCTATAACTTTTACCCAAACCATTTTTTTTTGCCCAAACATTTTTTTTTTATCAAAGACATGTAGAACTATAAATTTAGCGAAAAATTTATATATGGATGTCGTTTTTTTTGCAAAATTTTACAGCTGAAGGTGAAAAATTTCATTTTTTTGCAAAAAAATCGTTACATTTCGATTAATAACAAAAAAAGTAAAAATGTCAGCAGCAATAAATACCACCAAATGAAAGCTCTATTAGTGAGAAGAAAAGGAGGTAAAATTCATTTGGGTGGTAAGTTGCATGACCGAGCGATAAACGGTGAAAGTAGCGTAGTGCCGAAGTGTAAAAAGTGCTCTGGTCATGAAGGGGGTTTCAGCTAGCGGGGCTGAAGTGGTTAATACAGGGTGTTGAGTCGCTGTCATACTGTGGCTCCCAGTAATATTATTGCCCCCATTAGTGCCCCCCCCCCGAATTAAGTTCCCCAGTAATAGTAATGCCCCCGTCAGTGTGCCCCAGAATTAATATACTGTATAACGTTAGTAGTAATGCCCCCCCATTAGTTTCCCCCAGTATTAAAAGTGCCCTCAGTAATAGTAATGCCTTCATTAGTGCCCCTCAAAATTAATGAAGCCCCCATAAGTGCCCACACTAATAGTAATGCATCCATTACTGCGCCCCTGAATTAATAATGCCCAACATAAGTAGTAATGCCCCCAGTAAGAGTAATGGCCCCATTAGTGCCCCCCAGGAATAGTAATTCTCCTATTAGTGTGCCCCAGAATTAATGCTTCTCATTAGTGCCCCCCAGATTTAATAATGCCCTCCAGTAAGAATAACACCCCCATTAGTGCCCCCCCAGTAAGAATAATGCCCCCTTTAGTCCTCCCAGTAATAATAACACCCCATCGCTGCCCCCCAGTAAGAATAATGCCCCCCTTAGTCCTCCCAATAAGAATAACACCCTATTGGTGCCCCCAGTAAGAATAACGCTCCCATTAGTCCTCCCATTAAGAATAACACCCCCATCGGTACCCCCATTAGTCCCTCCAGTAAGAATAACACCCCCATCAGTGCCCCCCAGTAAGAACAATGCCCCCATTAGTCCTCCCAGTAAGAATAACACCCCATCGGTGCCCCCCAGTAAGAATAGTGCCCCCATCGGTGCCCCCCAGTAAGAATAGTGCCCCCATTAGTCCTCCCAGTAAGAATAACACCCCCATCGGTGCCCCCCAGAATTAATAATGCCCCCTTCTTAAAAAAAATAAAAGCACAAGTGGGGGAGGTAAAGGCTGTACTAATGAGCGCTCCACAATGGAAGGGCTCATTAGTAACAGTCCATATAGGAAAACATCAGCAATTAATATTGCGGGTAGAAACAAAATTACAGGCACCAGCAGGGCCACTAAAATACTGGCTTTGCCGGTGAGATACGGGCCGGGTGGCAACCCTAGGTGTCATTAACCCCTTCACTACCTGCTGTTGAATTAATTAATTATTCCTTATTTACATCAGGAGGTGGTTGAATGGGTTCTCCGAGCACAGACCTCCTGGGGTATTGTCTCTACGGTGTACAGCGGGATGACGTTTATTCTGCAGCCGTTCTCTATGCTGTATGGCGGAATTATTTCTGTACTGTGTGACGGACGCAGCAGGAGTAGAATATGTTCCTTCAGCAAATAAACTCCACATATATCCTGTTCATTCCCCATCTAGGAAGCACAGGGAACTCAGTATACACCTGTATACGTGGAATAGGGATCGACCGATTATAGATTTTTTTTTTTAGGGCCGATACCGATAAGTTGTGAACTTTCAGGCCGATAGCCGATAATTTATACCGATATTCTGGGAATTTTCATTTTTGAAAAAAATAAATAAATTCCTACACAAATCTGCTGAAAATTTTAGTTTATTGTTAATGTGTAGTTTATTATTTTTTTTTAATCTTTCTTTTTCATTTATGCTTAATATTTTGGTGTTTTATTTTTATTTTTTTTACTTTTATTTTTTTTACTAACTTTTAGCTTCCTTAAGGACTAGAACCCTTGTCCTATTCACCCTGATAGATCTCCATCAGGGTGAATAGGAGCTCACACTGTCCCTGCTGCTCTGTGCTTTGTGCACACAGCAGCATGGAGCTTACCATGGCAGCCAGGGCTTCAATAGCGTCCTGGCTGCCATGGTAACTGATCGGAGCCCCAGGATTACACTGCTGGGGCTCCGATCAGAGGAGCAGGGGAGAGGGGATCCTGGTGGGGGGGGGGGGCGCACTGCGCCACCAATGATTAATACTGGGGGGCTTGGGTCGGGGGGCGCACTGCGCTACCAATGTCTAATACTGGGCTTGGGGGGGGGGGGGGCGCACTGCACCACACCACCAATGAAGAGAAATCTCTCATTTATTCATATACAGGAGGCGGGAGCTGGCTGCAGAATCACATAGCCGGCTCCCGACCTCTATGAGCGGTAGCTGCGATCCGCGGCACCTGAGGGGTTAACTACCGCAGATCGCAGCTACCGCTCATACAGGTCGGGAGCCGGCTATGTGATTCTGCAGCTCCCGCCTCCTGTTCAATTTGAAATTAGAATGAATGAGAGACTTCTCTTCATTGGTGGCGCAGTGGCCACAGCCCCTCCCCTTCTCTTGTCCCCTGTCCTTTCATTGGCGGCAGCAGCTACACAGGGGGAGGGAGACGCTGCTTCCTTCTCCCCTGTGCTGCTGAGGGAACACGGAGAGAGCTGACAGCAGCGCGATCTATGTTCCCCATACGCTATCGGAATATCGGCAAAATAGATGGCGATACCGATAGCGGTCAAAATCCTGAATATCAGCCGATAATGTCGGTAAAACCGATAATCGGTCGATCCCTAACGTGGAATATATGTTCTCCCCATGTCTAAGAACTAAGAACAGGTGCAGATCTTTTCCTCGTCTCTGTGGAGGCTCCACTCCTGGTTTTGGCTCACAATCAATGATGGAAATCATTGACGTGTGAATAAAGCCTCATTCACGTGAGTAGGTGGTCAGTGATGCATCCGTGAAGCTGTCCGTAAAGGATCCTGTGAGGGATACCACCCCTCGCGCCTTCTTGATGTCAACTACGTCGAGCTCATGAGACGCGGTATGGTCCCTGGTTACCAAGACGTGACGTTACGCCCTCCTGGAGGAGCATGTAAGGTCAGCTTGGTACAGTTTACACAGACATCTCCTGTACACACGGGCACAGAGAGGAAACAAGCTGAGAGAGCCTTTTCACTGCCGCTTTCTCAGCCCGCGTATCTGCCACTAGCTTCTCGTTTGATATAAGCCCGGTCCGCTAACGGGATTATATAGGGTGAGAAACCAATCTGCGGTAGCTTATAACTAGGCCGAAACATGGACGTGGGGATTCGTGCTCGAGATACAAGACAGCACAAGATTAAATTATATATTTAATCACCTTAAGGGCACACTAGATATAACACTATACACACAGAATATATACAGTGGGCTGAGGTTACAAATACAGGTAATATGGTATAAACAGGATTACACAAAGTTCAAGTCAGTTACCGGGTAGATGAATGATCGTTTGGGTTATGGTTAAACCTTTGCTGTATTCACATGGAGAGCAGTGATGTCAGCTAGTTGCATGTCCTTCTATACACATGGCATGATGTGACCCTCTTTCAGAGAAAAGACACGCCCGCTTGCTGGCACAAGCCTTTTAACCTGTAGCCGTTCCCTCCCGGCCCTTGGGAGCGGTCCACCCCCCCCCCCCTTTCCTCTGCTGGGCTGGCAGCAAATGACCCACAAAACCCTTTAGGGTTCGTAGCTCCAGGCCAGAAGGTCACAGGGAGATGGTTCTGAGACCAACGGATCCGCCTGGGTTGCGGCTACCAGTAGAGTCCAAGCATGGTACCGTTATTAGGTTTCTGTGGGGAGATATGTATATCTCCCTTCCCTGGCATTCCACCACCAAACTAAGACCAAGGGCATGTTCACCGTGGCCTCCGGGACACAAATATGTATCCAGTTTGCGCCTGTGATGGCCCGGCGATTCATAATACCTTATAAATCGACGGTTCCATGCTGTCTTCTAGATTTGATTGAACTGGGGAATGGCTTGGACCCCCTGCAGGGAGGTTTTCCTGCAGGATCCATGCTGTCTGAATGGGGTGTGAAATTGTAAACAAAGGTGGCCTGCAAGAAGTTCCCTGCCATATGGCTGGGGCTTTGAAGCAGGGCCCTCCTGTGGAATTCCCTACCTCTATCTTTCAGCAAATAGCGGGTGTAGGGACATGGCTGACAGTAAATATTAATCCATATTTCTCACAGATCCCTGTTTGGTCCGTTTTTGGCTGTCCGTGTTTCATTGACACTGAACAGCTGAAAAATAATTTTCAAAGAGTCTCTTCTTAATGATTCGTGAAACCGTGATTCGTGAAAATTCGTGACCGTGTTGCATCCGTGGTTTTTACAGACCCATAGACTATAATGGACGTGATGGATCCCTGAACACAGACAAAATAGAGCATGCATCCGTGCTAAAAACACTGACCCACGGACTGTGCTAAAACACTGATGTGTGAATACACACATTAAAATAAATGGGGACATGTGCTGTCCGTGGAGAACATGTACAGCACACGTCCGTGAAACACTGACGTGTGAATGAGGCTTAAGGGCTGTATTACACTGGCTAATGAGCATTTGCATAAACGCTCATTAGCGATCATCTTGCAGTGTAATAATGGCGCCGATTGCTCGTTCATCGGGCAGTTCTGATTTTTAAGCATGCTTAAAGATTAGCACTCGCCAGCGACAGATCGTGCTGTCTAATAGCGATCTGCTGCCGGCAAACCACTATAAAGCATGGGGACGAGCAATGGCATAACGATCGCTCCTCCCCATGCTGCGGAGGAAATTGCTGACTAGCAAGCGATTGCCTGGGGGAACGCTTCCTTCTTGACAATCGCTTGCTTAATTGGCCTGAGCAGGTTTAGGCTACATTCACACTAACGTATTTTGTTTCTGTGTCTGTTCCGTTTTTTGTTTTGTTTTTTGTGTGGATTGGATGAGGAACCATTCATTTCACTGGGTCTTCAAAAAATGCGGACAGCACACGTAGCCCAGCAAAATATGAAGAGCATGTCTTATTCTTGTCCGTTTTGCGGACAAGGATAGGCATTGTTACAATGGATCTGCAAAAAAAAAAAAGGATGCAACACTGATATCATCCGTATTTTTTGCGGACTGCAAAATACATACAGTCGTGTGGATGTAGCCTCCAGGTCACACTTCAGTTATTAAGTCAATTATTTCTGTCAGTTCTGTCAGCTTTCTGCATCTGATCCGCAATTTTGCGGAATAGATGCGGATCCATTCACTTCTATGGGGCCCCAAAAGAGGCGGAAAGCACACTGTGTGCTGTCCGCATCTTTCCTTCCATTCCATGGCTCCGCAAAACAAATGAAACATGTCCAGAGAAAATCAGGATGTGGCTCCATTAAAGTCTATTGTGTTTTTTTGCGGACATGCTGAACTGTGCGCATTTTTGCGGACATCAAAAACATACGGCCTGTGCCGAAAATATTGGTTTGATTAAACTATGAGGTGGGGCTCAGCTATTTTCAGAAGTCCCATTAAAATGAATGGGAAGGGCACTGCAATCCTCGGCTATTTTCAGCAGTCCCCTAAGAAGGAATGGAGGGTGGTCGCGCAATCGTGGTGTGCTCTCCAATTGTGGTGGGCTCTGTTAGTATATGTGTGGTGGGCTCCGTTAGTATATGTGTAAAAAAAATTGAACATATTTTTTTTTGCGGCGGACAAAATCTTGCAGATCGTGGACCCATTCAAATGAATGGAGCCACCTCCGCAAACAGCGGGCACACGACCGGTCAGTAGCATGGACCGCACATGTTCGTGTGCATGAGCCCTAGGGGTGCCTTAACATGCGGCGGATTTTGTTGCAGAAAATTCCACGACTGAAAATCAGTTCCATTTACCCGAATGGGGCTTTCAGAAATCCATGTGCTTTCAGCCCCATTCAGATTAATGAACTGATTTTTAGTTGCAGCATTTTCTGCAACAAAATCTGCAGCGTGTGAAGGCGCCCCAAGGCTAACTGCACTCGAGTGCATCTGAATGCACATAAGATTTCCATGTGGATTTTTGTGCGTTTCCGCAGCATATCAAAATCCTTACTGTCTAAAAGTCGTTTTCTTGCAGATTAGATGCGGTTTTGCTGTAGATTTCACTTTTCTATTGAAAAGGGTGAAATTCGCAGCTAAAACCACAAAACATACAGTGGTTGACATTGCAGATTTGGAAATTCGCAATACAAGTCAATTTCCACACACAGAGGTGCCAGCCCCTCTATAACTTTGGCACAACCCGTGCTGTTTCTAAATGTAAGCTTCTTAGCAGGTGTCGCAAAGATCAGCAAATAATGAAATTTTCAAGCACCTAGCTCCAATCTGTGGCATGTGGGACGGGCATAAAAGGCAGATTTAATTTTTTTTAACCACATGAAACCTCAAAAATCATATCGAGTCATGTTGGATGATTATGCGATGCCTCCTGTTTGTCAATGTGCCAGTTATTGCCACTTGTTGCAAACTGAGAGGGAAAGAATCCTTCACCTGAGAGACCTTGGTTTATCACTCTGAAAGATCGCAACATGCCTAGGCCAAGATGTTGGCGTTCAGAATTGCTTGTCACAGAAGGGAGAACAACGACGAACTGGGATAAGTGCAAGATGTGCATAGAGGAGAATCTCTGCACCAACAGATTGTCTGATTAGAAGAATGGTGCGTAGTGATCCATTCTGTATTGCAAGTATAATTGACTGTCACGTCCCAAGCCTAGGGCGGCAAGCAGTGTCTACACAAACCATCAAAAGGCGTTTCTACTACATTGGGCTATGAGTCAGACATCCAGCTACAGGTTTTCCATTGACCTCACGGCACCACTCAAAGGTTATCATGGTGCACAGCAAGATGGCAATGGAGGCTGGAATGGAGGTCTTCACTAATGAGTCCTGCTTTAGTCTTGGATATAATGATAGCTAGAGACCACGTGGACAATGCCATAAAGAGGCTTCTTCAAGGGAACATCACAATGTCACTCCTAGGATTATGGTGTGGAGTGGCATAATGTCCGGTAGCTGGACCTCTATAGTCATCATTTCAGGTACAGAGGATGGTCATCAGTAGTCAAATGTCAGAAAACCATTTTAATAACCTCATTGATAGCATGCAAAGACGTTTACGTTTGTGTATTTCTGATTAAATCGAGGTGTTCTGAATATTTTGTTCCTATTTTTTAGGATTTGCATGTCATTAACATGTCTACAAATTTCAATAATTCCTTGCCTATCCTTCTTTGTCTTTCGAATTCAATGTTGAGGAGTGCACTTTTTAATAGTTTAAAGACCATCAGTATTTGCATTGCACTGGTGGCTTTGTTCTAACGTTGAATCTTGGTAACAGGTTCTGGGCCGGCAAAGGATTACACGAGGGTGACTGCCCTGTTGCCGTACCATATCACTGCACAGATGTTGTGGTTTGCCTCCACGCTGACATCAAAGCTTCCTCTCCCCTTTTGCTTCAAGCTCTTCTCATCTTCGAGGACAAAGTTGCGTAAGCACAGTTGCCTGGCTGTTCCCAAATAATGCTTTAGCGGTCAAGTTGCTGAACTACTAATGGGACAGAGGTGAAGTAGTTGTCAGTATAGATTTTATAGTTCTGATCATCTGGAAGCGTGGAGGCAAACTTCATTACAACATCAACAAACATTCCAAGTTCAGATCTGTTTTGTCTTCCATCGATGCTACCTTGGTACACATCAAAGTCACAGAGGATGGAGGGGGTGGAGTTTCGCAGCGGAGCCACATGCAAGCTGCTCACCGAGCTCCGCTGCAGGCCTGCCTTAACCGGGTAAATTGTCAGCATCCGACGTCCCAAAAATGGGCAAAACCTTGAGGAACAGGTCCAGAGACCTCCAGAGAACCTCAAAACTGTACTCTACACAAGGAGAGATCGAGCACTTTATTAAGAGAATGCCAGCAGCTATGGCACTTGAATCAGGCAAGATGGCGCCGGCAAAACAGCGAGACATTCACGCGCCTCAGACTGAAGACTCGGAGGCTGATGGGGAGTGAAGCAGAAGAGGCCTCTGCAGAGAGAGAAGACCAGAGGATATCTAAAATTTTTCTCAAGGAACTGATGACACAATCACTGGATCCCCTAATACGTGAATTAAAAGATATCAAACAAGACTTAAGGCACATGCACTCCCGATTGGAGGCAATAGTCTACACAAACATCCTTGGTAGATTTTAAAAATGAAGTCTCTCATAATCTTGAAAACTGCCAGGCCCATGTGAACCACCTATATTCCTTAATAGAAGACCAAGAAAACCGTGGTCGCAGGAATAATCTCGGGCTGAAAGGCATACCTGAATCGGTGACGCCTGATATGCTGAGCACATCCCTTACCACCATCTTCACAAGCCTACTAGGCCTCCAAATCCTAGCGGCCTCCAGATCTGTTTTTGTGTTTGAGGGATCTACTGTTTCCATCTACCAGGACCTCTCCTCCATGACGCTGCGCAAGCGGAACCATCTGAGGCCTCTGCTGGACATTTTTATTTTTTTTTAAACTCGTTTTATTGAAAAAGAGTAACAAGGCACTTACATGGTACAGACATATGCATACAAAGTATTTTGCATGCAGTATACAGTGACAAGTACATCGACTATTTCTGACATAAGTACAATAAAATACAGTATACCGGAATTATTTGCACTAAACTCGCTATACAAGACATGCATACATTCGCGATAAAAAATTCAAGCTATGAGACTCAGGAGAGGCGCGTAATATTCCCTAGCATAACATTTCAAGAATCCACAGAAACCGCAGAACCAGGCGAGGTAGTCAGGTTAGAATCACACCACAAACCCCACACTTTTTGAAATTTCTCAGGACATTTTCTATTCACATAAAGTACTTTTTCAAAAGGTATGATCTGGTTTACTAGTTTCTTCCATATGCCTACTGTAGGGTATTCCTCTGCCATCCACTTAATGGCAATCACTTTGCGGGCCATAAAAAGGGATTCGCTCAGGAGTATTTTATTATAGTGAGTCCACCCATCATTATCCAAAATACCCAGCAGACAAACCTTGGGACATAGAGGTATAGGGCCCATTCCTAGGGATGATAAAATTGCAAGCACATCATGCCAGTATGATCTGATATGGCCGCATCTGCTGGACATTTTTAGACGTAGGAAAATCACTTATCGATGGTTGTATCCCTTTTGGGTTGCTTATCAATTCTCCTGGCCGCAAGCTAGCAGTTCGGGCCATAGCCGACCTCTAGAGGTTATATGAAGCCCTAGACATAGAAGCTCTTTATATCATGGACTGGAAATGTTCTCTAAATATAGATCGACTACTATCACTCCCAGTAAGTACTCCCTGGACCCCTGTGTCTACAGGCAAATTGCAGAGATCTAAAACTTCAGCCTGCAAGACGATCTCAAGAAGAATACCAGCCACTCAAGATAGCCCACCAGATAACATCTGAGATCTACACCCACCTTCTAGTAGTGGTCTGCCCATATGGAGAACTTACAGCTACCATACCTTAGCAATGCCCGGTGAGGTGGATATAGGCCATGTGGATGGAAATTCTACTCCCCTCACGACCGACCGACTGGGTCTACAGTACGGTTTCTTCCCTATGTTTTCTTACTGCAACGGTTTAATATTTCTTATATCATTTAAGAATTTTCACCTACTGCAAAACATGTTCCTATACGTGTTTTTGTTTCTCCTATTTACCCATCCTGTCTGTCTACCCCATCCCACAACTTGCTCCTTGTCAGCACAACAGGATTAGAGCAATACATATAGGCGTAAATAGTGATTCACACATGAGGCTTTTCTATCTGGATTCAAGCATCTTGTTATGGCGCACTCTCCCTTGGATATTATGAGATTCTATCATATCACCCCCTACACCCCATTATAATTCTGATATGGCTGATGTTAAAGTCTGTAGCTTTTAATGTAAAAGGGTTGAACGCACCAGCAATGAGGAGCCAAATTTTCTGATTCTTGAACAAGCATAAAGTAAGAATAGCCTTGTTACAGGAAACAAACTTTCGACATAAACATGTTCCTACTCTATCTCGCCTGCAATATAACCAGTGGTTTCACAGCACATCCCCTCGATCAGCTTCCAAAGGGGTTAGTATAGCTATACACAAGTCGATCCCCTTTGCTCGGCGTTCGTCCCAAATTGACCCTGACGGGAGATATATCTTTCTCAAGGGAGTTATAGGCTCACAGATGTTTATCTAAGTTTAGTCGTGCTCAGTTAAAAATACCTTTTAATTTTATAGATGGGTAATAGGCCAAAATAGCCCTAGTGTGAATCACTTACACAGACTAATACTGTGTCAGATGCTTCCACAGAAAAACAAAAAATAATAACAATAAAGTTTTTTCCATCAAGGGCCAAAATGCAAGGGGAGGTATATAAGTAATGCTAGTAGGGGTATATGGGTCCCCTTATCACATATCGCAGAGGGAGAAGCCTTAAGGACAGATTAGTACATAGCCACTATACTGGCCCTTCAAAAGAAGGCACTTGGCTGGATAGAAAACCAATGGGGGTCTTTAAATGCGGCACTTGTAAGGCTTGCAACTATATCCGTACTACCAAGACAGTGACTTGTTCGGCCACGAACCATACTCATATAGTGAAAGACTTTATCAACTGTAAAACCAAGGGAGTGATCTATATAGGACAATGTACTTGTCCTAAAGATTATATTGGTAAGACTTTCAGAGAAATGAGACGGCGCGTGTGCGAACACATAAACAATATAGTTAAGCACAAGGATACACCTATCGCCAATCATATGAATGAACATCATCATGGTGATTTGAAATCCACAGTTTTCTCTGCTCTTGAGACTGTTCCTCTACCTTTGAGGAGAGGCGACTGGGACCGGAAAATCTTGCAAAAAGAAACAGAATGGATATACCGTTTTCGATCCCAGTCGCCGAGTGGTCTCAATGAGAGACTAACCTACATCGGCTTTTTTATGACCTGCTTTATCTCCCTATCTATAATCCTGCCTCTACCTCTTGTATTGAGTAGAGTTCAAAGCTGTACCCTATGGCACGTGAAGCCCCTTATTTTTTCTGATGACTGACATATATCAATCATCATGTATCTTTTTGGGACAGGACCTGGTCGTCCACCATAATATGGAGGGCCCGCCCTTCTCCCACCACCAATGCTTTTATATATAATATTTTCCTTGTATATCTATTTTCACAAAAATACTAAAAATACTCGGCTATTACCCGTCACAGTTTAACTTTAGGTGCGCTCCAGTAATAATTTCTATCTTCCTATGTCTCTCTCTATATACAGTTGCAAGAAAAAGTATGTGAACCCTTTGGAATTATATGGATTTCTGCACAAATTGGTCATAGATGAAGATCAGATCACATTTTAAGTCACAACAATAGACAATCACAGTCTGCTTAAACTAATAACACACAAATAATTAAATGTTACCATGTTTTTATTGAACACACCATGTAAACATTCACAGTGCAGGTGGAAAAAGTATGTGAACCCTTGGATTTAATAACTGGTTGAACCTCCTTTGGCAGCAATAACTTCAACCAAACGTTTCCTGTAGTTGCAGATCAGACGTGCACAACGGTCAGGAGTAATTCTTGACCATTCCTCTTTACAGAACTGTTTCAGTTCAGCAATATTCTTGGGATGTCTGGTATGAATTGCTTTCTTGAGGTCATGCCACAGCATCTCGATGGGGTTGAGGTCAGGAGTCTGACTGGGCCACTCCAGAAGGCATATTTTCTTCTGTCTAAGCCATTCTGTTGTTGATTTACTTCTATGCTTTGGGTAGTTGTCCTGTTGCAACACCCATCTTCTGTTGAGCTTCAGCTAGTGGACAGATGGCCTTAAGTTTTCCTGCAAAATGTCTTGATAAACTTGGGAATTCATTTTTCCTTCGATGATAGCAATCCGTCCAGGCCCTGACGCAGCAAGCCAGCCCCAAACCATGATGCCCCCACCACCTTACTTCACAGTTGGGATGAGGTTTTGATGTTGGTGTGCTGTGCCTC
This sequence comes from Bufo gargarizans, assembly GCF_014858855.1. Taxonomy (NCBI): domain Eukaryota; kingdom Metazoa; phylum Chordata; class Amphibia; order Anura; family Bufonidae; genus Bufo; species Bufo gargarizans. The sequence continues at coordinate 514,491,674 of NC_058083.1, forward strand.
TTTTTCTCCACACATAGTGTTCTGTGTTTCTTCTAAACAACTCAACTTTGGTTTCATCTGTCCACAGAATATTTTGCCAGTACTGCTGTGGAACATCCAGGTTCTCTTGTGAAAACTGTAAACGTGCAGCAATGGTTTTTTTTGGACAGCACTGGCTTCCTCTATGGTATCCTCCCATGAAATCCATTCTTGTTTAGTGTTTTACGTATCGTAGATTCGCTAACAGATATGTTAGCATATGCCAGAGACTTTTGTAAGTTTTTAGCTGACACTCTAGGATTCTTCTTCACCTCATTAAGCAGTCTGCGCTGTGCTCTTGCAGTCATCTTTACAGGACAGCCACTCCCAGGGAGAGTATCAGCAGTGCTGAACTTTCTCCATTTATAGATAACTTGTCTTACCGTGGACTGATCAACAGCAAGGCTTTTGGAGATACTTTTATAACCCTTTCCAGCTTTATGCAAGTCAACAATTCTTAATCATAGGTCTTCTGAGAGCTCTTTTGTGCGAGGCATCATTCACATCAGGCAATGCTTCTTGTGAAAAGCAAACCCAGAACTGGTGTGTGTTTTTTATAGGGCAGGGCAGCTATAACCAACACCTCCAATCTCATCTCATTGATTGGACTCCAGTTGGCTGACACCTCACTCCAATTAGCTCTTGGAGATGTCATTAGTCTAGGGGTTCACATACTTTGTCCACCTGCACTGTGAATGTTTACATGGTGTGTTCAATAAAAACACGGTAACATTTAATTCTTTGTGTGTTATTAGGTTAAGCAGACTGTGATTGTCTATTGTTGTGACTTAGATGAAGATCAGATCACATTTTATGACCAATTTGTGCAGAAATCCATATCATTCCAAAGGGTTCACATACTTTTTCTTGCAACTGTGTATATGTGTGTGTGTATGTGTGTGTGTGTGTATATATATATATATATATATATATATATATATATATATATATAATTTATTTATTTGTGGTAGGAGCTAACCGAGGAACCGAATAGGCATGCCTATGTGCTGCCCTGACCTGATTGGCTGGAGTGTGCCCGGCGCCAGTGACGAGGTAAGGCCTAGAGAAGTGGGCCACCCAGGAGGAATGACTGAGAAAGGGGATGGGAGGGAGGGGCAACGAACGGGCGCCCTCCTGCTTGTAGCCGGGGGTTTAAATGCGGGAGGGAGCTCCGCCTACAATTACAGGCTGCAATGCAGCCTTAACTATTTGTGGTAGGAGCTAACCGAGGAACAGAATAGGCATGCCTATGTGCTGCCCTGACCTGACTGGCTGGAGTGTGCCCGGCGCCAGTGACGAGGTAAGGCCTAGAGAAGTGGGCAAAAAGAGAACTGACCCGGTGTAGGGTACAAGTATTTATTGGAGCATCGTGATACCTATAAAGCCAATGAACGAAAGGCTCTGGAGATCTCAACTCGCGGGTTGGGAATGTACCTTGCGTAGCAGGATGACCGCCAGCGACCCATCCTGCGGATGACATGTGCTGGAACCTGATGACTGGACGCTGCGGACGCGGCCCCTATGCGAAAAGAGTGCCCGGATATCGTGCTGGGGTTATACCCCAATCCTGCCGCCAGGGTGCGGATATTGGAGACAAACTGGGCCGAAGATAGGGGCCTACCATTAACTGGGAGCAACGGTTCGTCTAAAGCGGGAGACTGGAGGGAGGCCAGAAGCTCCTGAAGCACCTTAACGGGACACCAACAGTTGGCCGTAGGAAAAAACTCTACCTCGGTGGGTGGACCTGCCTGGTTGGTCTTGGTGGATGGGATGGACAGTATGAAGTGGTCCGAGTGCCAGGTGAGATGTCGCCTGAGCAGGGTCGCTCGATTGACCGTGCCGCAGGTGAACTCCCCGGGTCTAAGGAACCCTTAGAACCCTAGGTACATGGCTGCCTTGGTGATGATGCTCGCCAATTGCCCAAAAGGGAGACCGTCTAGGGCTACGGACAATCTGCGGAAAAGCTCACCTGACACTGGTTGCCTGCGCACCTGGACCGCCGTGCTAGCCTTCTGAGTGCCCCTGAGGGTGGCTTTGATGGCCTGATTGGAAAAAATGGATTTGGCAGAGGGGTCGCCGAGCATCCGGTGGTGCTGTATGCCGGCCAAATACAGCCTGATGGTGTTAACTGACAGGTGGTGGTGCGTGTGGCAATAGGCTATGAAAGCCATGATGAACGTGACCTCGTCCACCTCCCCCCGGGGATGGGTGTCACTGAACTCCCTGAAAATTCTGAACCCGGCGTCATAGTTCCTGGCGGTGTTGGCGGCTAGCGAGCGCTGGACCAATGACCGTGCAGACGCTATCAGGGGCTCTAGTCCAACAGGAGGGAGCTGAACGGCGGAGCTGGAACACCGACGGGGTCTGCCTCTGGGAGCTCCTGAAAGAAGACATCATAATTAAAACGAGACAGGGCGTCCGCTGCTATGTTCTGTGCCCCCTGAATATGGACCGTGACGATATGGAAATTAAATGACAAGGACAGCCACACAAGTCTACGCAATAGGGACATGATCCTGCGAGACTTGGCCCTCCCTTTGGATATGATCTCTACTAGGACCTGGCTGTCTGTCCTGAAGATAACCGACCTGTTTGCCCAGAGAGGACCCCACACATGGGCCGCCGCCACAATTGGGTATAATTCTAACAGCGGGGAGGATTTCATGGCCTCAGTCTCGGATATGAGCTCCACCGGCCAACCGCCAACCAACCAATGTGGATGGAAGATGGCAGCGAACCCGCGAGAGGCCGTGGCATCGGTGAAGACCGCGGGGGACGCTGAATCCGGGGATGGTACAAACAAGGAGATACCATTCCACCCGGCCAGGAAAGCCTGCCACATCTGGAGATCCGCCATGGCGTGTCCGTCTAGTTGGATGGTGGAGTCCTGATCCGGGGCTGTCGGGAGGAGACTGAGGAGCCGGGAAGTGAAGGCCCTGCCCTCGGGCATGATCTTGAACGCACAGTTGAGGGATCCAAGCAGGGACTGAAGCTCCCGCTTGGACAGGACCCTGGAAGAGGCCGCGGAGGAGACGGCGGACTGGATCTTGGCCAGCTTGGCTGCGGGGAGGCTGGCCTCCATGCGGACCGAATCCAGGGTGATGCCTAAGAAGGTGACCCTCGTGCCCGGACCCTCTATTTTAGCCGACGCCACGGGGACCTCGAGACTGGCGAATAGCTGAAGCAGGCTTGCCAACCCTGAGGGGGAACCCTGGGGCCTCTCGACGATCAGGAAGTCATCCAAATAATGGATGACCATGTCCAGACCCCCGTGGTGGACAAGGATCCAGTGCAGCGCACAGGCGAACCTGTCAAACAGCCACGGGCTGCTTTTGGACCCAAAGGTGAGCCGGTTGGCAAAATAGTACCCGTCAACCCAACGCAACCCGTAATATTGCCACAACTGGAGAAGGATGGGTAGTAGTTTAAAGGCGTCCGCAATGTCGGCCTTGGCCAGCCAAGCCCCTTCCCCGGCCAGCAGGACGTACTGGATGGCCTCATCGATGGATGCTTACGACATGGAGAACTCCTCTGACGGGATCAGGGAGTTGAGGCTGGGAACGGGCGACATGTGTGGAGCCGACAAGTCGTAGATCAAATGCCTTTTATTGGATGATTGTTTGGATACCAAACCAATGGGGTTTATCCTCCAAGTGGTGAAGGGGATGGCCTTGAACGGGCCCAGCAAAAAAAACTTCCGGACCTCGTCCTGCAAGAGGGTGGCTACTGCCGCCGGATCTTGACAAGCCGACTGCAGGTTCCTTCCCTCCCAGGAAACTTGGGGGAGGGCAATGAGGCCCGTATGGAAACCCCTTTCGAATCCGGCGAGAAGGAACTGGATGGCTTGGTGGTCGGGGTGGTTTTGCAACAGGACGCCCAGGAGCTCGATGTTAACGTCGGTCAGTCATAAGTTCTTGCGCTGTCTCTTCGGGCAGCTGGGGCGGGGATGGGCCCTGAAACAGAGGGAGCAGATGTGCAATGCGCGACAGCTATTAAAACTGCAACCCCACGCGTTGAAGTTATTGCACACCTGACTCTGCCCCAGATATGTGATGGGCCTACCCAGCTTATCGGTGGAGCCCTGGAACCGCTGGGTGCCAGACGGGCCTGGCAAGAAACCCTCCCGGGCCGGGGAAGGGAGGTTGGGACACCAGTCGGCGGTGTGCTGAATTGATTGGCATGCCGCGCCTGTTGGAGCCTGTAACCCCGCGAAATGGCGACAAAACAGCTCCATGTCTAGATTCGCCCAGTCCGTGCGGAACTGAAATTGGGCGAGGGCTGCGGCTGCCTTGGCCGAGAAAGACCGGTGGTAGTCGTAGAAGTTGGTCCCGCCGTACTTGTACGGTGACCTGATACAAGTACGAGTCCATTTCTTCACGCCTATGTGGCTGGACGCCGCATATGGTGTCCCTATAGAGGCTAAAAGCCAGGACGAACTCTGGAATCGATAGTTTTCGGTTCAGTCGGGCGTCCTTGGCCCTAAGAACTACCGAGACCTCCCCGCAACTGATCACTTTATTTTCTGACATGTCCTGGGACGCAATGAGAATGGACGCCAGGTTGACGTCCTTCCCTGCCAGAATGTCCCTTTTCAGATTTTCGGGGATGAAGTGCGAGGGGGCAATCTGGGGGCTGGCACGGACCGTACCTGGAGCCGCGTCCTGGGACGTAGAAGGCAAGGCAGGAGGGGCTGGGGAAGGTGGTGCCGCCGGAGGCCGGGACTCCAATTCCCCCATCCTGGTCTGTATGTCTGCTACCGAACCTGCCAGGCTGCCAATGGTAGCCTGCAACTGCAGAATGGACAGCTGTATAGACGATAGAGAGGGCTGGTCGATAGATCTCTATCAGGGTGAATAGCACAAGGGATGAAAAGATCCAGGTTCTAGTCCCTAAGGGAAGAAATGGTTATTAAATAAAAAATAAAAATAAAAAAAAATACTAAAAGTTTAAATGGCCCCCTTCCCAGTTTTACATATAAAATTTACAAACAATAAAGAATAAACATATTACATATCGCCACGTCCCAAAAAGTGTGAGCTATTAAAATATAAAAAAATATTTCCGCTCGGTGAAGGCCGTAACAGAAAAAAAAACTCTAAACCACGCAATTCGCCATTTTTAGTCACCTTTTCCCCCAGAAGATGTCCCTGGATGTGAGAGGTATGTGGTGCTGTTTTCTCCTATATGTAGTGCTGGCTCACTACTGTGACCTGCGTCTCATCTTCTCAAAGTCCTTTTTTTTTAATTATATGCATTTTAAATTTGGCGACTAAAAAATGTAATTTGGCTCCTAAATGTTTTAGTTTAGGAGCCAATGGCTCCTGGTCTTTTTTTATTTTTTTGTCTAGAGCACTGCGGATGAACCGCAGTCGCGGTAGAAACGTGTCGAGGTTTATGTATTTCTTTACATCACTATATTTCTAAGTGTCCGTCCATGAGCATCCTCAGAGACTCTCATTAATCTAGCTTATGATATCGGATATAGAGCAATTTAGGGGCGCAATAGGTTTAGGTACGGGGACAGGGCACCCCCACCATCAGGAGGTGTCCCTGGGCTGAGCAAGCCATACGGTCATAACTAGGGACAAATCCTTGACCCCTGTCTACTCAAACAACCCATATACCCCTACTAGCATTACTTATATACCTCCCCTTGCATTTTGGCCCTTAATGAAAAAAAGATAATTTTTTTTGTTTTTCTGTGGAAGCATCTGACACGGTATTAGTCTGTGTAAGTGATTCACACTAGGGCTATTTTGGCCTATTACCCATCTATAAAATTAAAGGTACTTTTAACCGAGCACGTCTAAACTTAGATATTTAATTACCTATTTGTGTACAGTCGTGGCCAAAAGTTTTGAGAATTCCATTAATATTGGAAATTGGAAAAGTTGCTGCTTAAGTTTTTATAATAGCAATTTGCATATACTCCAGAATGTTATGAAGAGTGATCAGATGAATAGCATAGTCCTTCTTTGCCATGAAAATGAACTTAATCCCCAAAAAACCTTTCCACTGCATTTCATTGCTGTCATTAAAGGACCTGCTGAGATCATTTCAGTAATCGTCTTAACTCAGGTGAGAATGTTGACGAGCACAAGGCTGGAGATCATTATGTCAGGCTCATTGGTTTAAAATGGCAGACTTGACCTGTTAAAAGGAGGGTGATGCTTGAAATAATTGTTCTTCCATTGTTAACCATTGTGACCTGCAAAGAAACGCATGCAGCCATCATTGCGTTGCATAAAAATGGCTTCACAGGCAAGGATATTGTGGCTACTAAGATTGCACCTCAATCAACAATTTATAGGATCATCAAGAACTTCAAGGAAAGAGGTTCAATTCTTGTTAAGATGGCTTCAGGGCGTCCAAGACAGTCCAGCAAGCGCCAGGATCGTCTACTAAAGAGGATTCAGCTGCGGGATCGGAGTACCACCGGTGCAGAGCTTGCGCTCACACCTGCCTGCTGCCATTTCTGAGCATCTGCACGCACAGTGAGGCGAAGACTTTTGGAAGATGGCCTGGTGTCAAGAAGGGCAGCAAAGAAGCCACTTTTCTCCAAAAAAACCATCAGGGACAGATTGATCTTCTGCAGAAAATATGGTGAATGGACTTCTGAGGACTGGGGCAAAGTCATATTCTCAGATGAAGCCTCTTTCCGATTGTTTGGGGCATCAGGAAAAAGGCTTGTCCGGAGAAGAAAAGGTGAGCGCTACCATCAGTCCTGTGTCATGCCAACAGTAAAGCATCCTGAGACCATTCATGTGTGGAGTTGCTTCTCATCCAAGGGAGTGGGCTCACTCACAATTTTGCCGAAAAACACAGCCATGAATAAAGAATGGTACTAAAACACCCTCCAACAGCAACTTCTTCCAACAATCCAACAACAGTTTGGTGAAGAACAATGCATTTTCCAGCACGATGGAGCACCGTGCCATAAGGCAAAAGTGATAACTAAGTGGCTCAGGGACCAAAACGTTGACATTTTGGGTCCATGGCCTGGAAACTCCCCAGATCTTAATTCCATTGAGAACTTGTGGTCAATCCTCAAGAGGCGGGTGGACAAACAAAAACCCACTAATTCTGACAAACTCCAAGAAGTGATTATGAAAGAATGGGTTGCTATCAGTCAGGAATTGGCCCAGAAGTTGATTGAGAGCATGCCCAGTTGAATTGCAGAGGTCCAGAAAAAGAAGGGCCAACACTGCAAATACTGACTCTTTGCATAAATATCATGCAATTGTCGATAAAAGCCTTTGAAACGTATGAAGTGCGTGTAATTATATTTCACTACATCACAGAAACAACTGAAACAAAGATCTAAAAGCAGTTTAGCAGCAAACTTTGTGAAAACTAATATTTGTGTCATTCTCAAAACTTTTGGCCAGGACTGTACTATTGATCATCACATGATATAACTTGTTACTTTCTCACAGATGTTTACCCTGGGAAACATATATGCCCCAAACGTTCACCGGGTTGATTGGATATGTAAGGTATTGCTGCTAGTCAGAGATTTTGCAGAAGGTTCCACTATCCTAGGCGGAGATTTGAATGTAGCACTAGATCCATCTGTGGATTCCTCCGGCCTCTCCACTTCCATCTCCAAGCTGACTCTGGATAGATTGCAGGCATCCCTGGCGGACTCTACACTAGTTGATGCCTGGCGACTGTTGCACCCTAGGGACAGGGACTACTCATTTTTCTCCCACCTCCATCAATCATATCACCGGCTAGATTACCTGTTTGTTCCTCCACAACAATTACACCTCTGCCATAAATTAGAAATGGGGAATATAGTTTTGTCAGACCATGCACCGGTTTTTCTTAATTATAATTTACAGGATATCCCTAACTGCTTATAGGTGGAGACTAAATTACACCCTTTTTAGTGCAGGGAAAAATGTAAAGCGAATAGAGGAAGCTCTACAAGTTTATTTTAGAATGAATGACTCCCCAGAGATATCTAGAGGCCCATTATCAGAGGCCGGTTATTAGGGGACACTTCATAGCTCTAGGGGCCCTTATTAATAAACTTAGACAACAAACCTGTTTAAAGCTACACGATAAGATTGCACAATTGGAGAAATCTCACAAAAATAAGTTATCCCCTGATGTGCTTGAGCAATTAAACCAGGCACGTACAGAATTGAATAAGGTATTAAACAAAGCTTCCAAACTATTGATGGTGCAGATTAAGTAGAGGAAATTGTACAAGGCTAATTACCAGGATCTTCCTAGACAGATGGAGACTAATCTACAATCATGGGACATATCTTATGTCTACTGGTTTGGGTGAAGAGCTTTACTGAAAACTGTCATACTCCCCCAAAATACTTTACGTGATGCAAGTACTACCCATTCCAGTCCTCCTGGCCTTCTTCCAGAAAATTAAGGAAAATTATTTCTTCCTTTTTATGGAAAAAACTTAGGCCAACACTGGCTCATAAGTTTTTAATACAGCAAGTAAGGAAAGGAGGGTTAGGCCTACCAGATTATAGAACCTACTACAAAGCGATACAGACCAGATGTCTAGATTGGCTTAAAGCCTCCAGTGATAGACTAGATATTCAGGTTGAAAATGCTATGAGCCCCATAACCCTGAGATCGATACTAGTCACCAAAAAAAAAAACATCTCTTTTATATATAAGAATATATATATAACACGCTAAGGCTACTTTCACACTTGCGTTCGTCGGTCCGCTCGTGAGCTCCGTTTGAAGGAGCTCACGAGCGGACCCGAACGCCTCCGTCCAGCCCTGATGCAGTCTGAATGGAGCGGATCCGCTCAGACTGCATCAGTCTGGCGGCGTTCATCCTCCGCTCCGCACGGCCAGGCGGACAGCTGAACGCTGCTTGCTGCGTTCAGCTGTCCGCCTGGCCGTACGGAGGCGAGCGGATCCGTTCAGACTTACAATGTAAGTCAATGGGAACGGATCCGCTTGAAGATGACACCATATGGCTCAATCTTCAAGCGGATCCGTCCCCCATTGACTTTACATTGAAACTCTGAACGGATCCGCTCAGGCTACTTTCGCACTTAGAAATTTTTCTAAGTTATTAATGCAGACGGATCCGTACTGAACGGAGCCTCCGTCTGCATTAATATGATCGGATCCGTTCAGAACGGATCCGATCAAGCGCAAGTGTGAAAGTAGCCTAACAAAGAACACCTTGCGCTATTGGCACAAATGTGCCCTCTCAGACTCTCAGCAGGCCTTTAGAGATACCCTTCCTCCTGACCCCCTTAACATGCAAATCCCACTGCTCAACCTATGCCCTCGGGGATCCCTGCCTAACATTCAAGGGCTCACTTCCAACCCACAACTTGAAAGACTCTCTCTTCCACATCCAACATCTCATTCATTATCACTGAATCATTCATTAACACTGAACACTCTGTTCGAGAAACTAGTTATGCAACAAAAAGAATCTAATAAATAGATTTTTTTCTCTCTACTCCCTACTTGTATCTAAGATTCCAATGAACGACTATTGATTTATACCCAAATGGGAAAGGGATCTAGGGGTCAGACTTTCAGATTGCAAAAAGACAAACCTCATGTCGATGACCAAACATTTCTAGATGTGTAAAGTTGCATGAAAATGACTACAAGGTCCTTACAAGATGGCACTACATGCCCACCAAAATGAATGCTCTTTTCCCCAATAGCGACCCTATATGTTGGAGGTGAGAGAGGCTCTTATTTTCATATTTGGTGGCAGTGCACCAAGATGAGGGATTTTTGGACACAGATCTGTGCTCAACTGTCTTTGATTTACAGGTCCCACTTCCCAGTCTCCCCTTGGATTTGTTTGTTAGGCCTCATGACGGAAGTTCAAATCTCCCCTACGCAACAGCATCTAACTGTCACCGCCAGACATCTGAGAAGCTCTGGCAGACGTTCTTCAGAACCTCCTGCTTGAGGTTCTTTTGTTTTGCTTTCGTTTTGTCATCTTGTTTCCCTCTCTCAGCAGTCATCTAGTTGCACTGATTGCATCCCTTTAAATCCCCTCCCATACTGCATCACTTTGCGGTTTATACAACTTCCTGGAGTGTGTGCATGCTGGATGCTACAACTGATGCTTCTACAGATAAGTCTGTTCATTTATTTGTGTTTTCCTGTTTGCTTGATTCTGGGTGACCCTGACTCCCTCCGTATTAAGTGTAGGGAGCCGGTGGTCGTGTCCCCTCACTATTATAGGGTGTTCAGGTGTCATACAGTCGAGGAACGAGGGTATGCAATCATCTACCATAGAGATTTTTGCATAGGCTGAGCAGTAAGGGAGAGAGCTAGGGCTGTTACAGGGCTTACCCTTTGGTTCCTTAGTTTTGGATCAAGTCAGTCGGATCTTTATTTGTGTCTTCTAGTTTTCTGTAACACCTTCCGTGACACTAACTCAAATACTACTAGGTGCAGTCCGGATATTAGTGGCTAGCCAATGGAAACAAAGGGTGTCCCCTGCGATTCAACATTGGCTAAATAAAGGGGACCAACTCTATCACTTTGAGCAACTGGCCCACTGGGAACTCCACTCACCAAATACATTTGAGGCCATATGGAATCCTTGGCTGAAATACAGAGGCCTTGACCCAGATATTCAGAACTCTATATAACCTATGGGAGCCTGCAAGTGTGTATAGCACAACCTTCATGACACTTTGTATTCTAACATTCCTGACAGGAACAATTCACTTTCCCTATACTCCCCTCCTCCCTAGAAGTTTTTATATAGTTATTATATCATATTGAATGGAGCCGCTGTGAGTGCTAGATAAAATATCGCACTCGGTTTAATAAAGCACTTTAGGTAGGGTATTAATCCCAAAAGCGATAGCTGCAAGGTGTCTGATGTCGGCTGACATTACAGACACGCACCTCGCAATCCTTTGCAAGAGATAACTAAGACTCTTAGTTTACCCATAGACAAACAGTGGGTTTTAAGCCTATAGCCCCCTAACAGTTTGCCCTTCATATCGAGTTTTTAAACTTATATGTTTTTGTGGCTATATTGTTTATTAAAAGAAAAATAAAAGTTATATTTTAATAATAAAAAAACTAGAGAAAAGGCCAGAAACAGGAATTATAGTCCTTGACTATTGAAACCGTCCCTTATGGCTAGTAATGTCCCCCAGTGCCCCCCTTCCGGCCAGTAATGTCCCCCCAGTAACCCCCTTATGGCCAGTAATGTGCCCCTAGTGGTCCCCTTATGGCCATTAATGTTGGCACTTTAACACAGTAGAAATATGCTCCACAGTAGTCATTTCCCCCCATACTGTCCTCTAGTGCCTCCCTTATGGCTAGTAATGTCCCCCCAGTGCCTCCCTTCCGGCCAGTAATGTCCCCCAGTGCCCCCCTTAAGGCCAGTAATGTTGGCACTTAAAAAAAAAAAAAAATCTAAAATCTTCTACTCGCCTGTGTCCTTTTGCTGGCGCTCACTACGGTAGCTGCTGGTACCGCCCGGGATGGTGGGACGCAGACGCGCACACCTCACTTCTGTATGTCCCGGCACAGACATCATCACGCCCGCCTGTGCTGGGATTTCATTACTAAATAGACCTCAGGCCTGTAGCGTAGGTGATCAGCGGCGGGGCAAGGAATTATTGGCTCCCATGCCCCGCTGCAATATTCAGCTACAGTGCGGCACCCCTGTCACAAATGGCGACAAGGCTAAAAAGTCTTCTCGCCATCTACAAATTTTAAGGCGCATTGGCGACCATTTTGGTCGCCATCTGGAGCTCTGCAGGCATTTCTCTCTCTAAAGGAAACTAGCCGTGGTCTAAGTTTCCAGAGTTTGTCCTTTTTTTGTGCCTTTGACACTGTGAGGTTGTTGACAAAATGCAATGATGTAAACAGAGATTGGAATCTATTGCGTGACATCACATCCGAAACGGGGGTGTACCGTGTGTGTCTCCCAATACATATGGACTCGGGCCCATTTCCTTGTTTTTGGTGTTTAGACATGTGCCGTTCTTTTGGAAGCTGTACTCATTTGTGTTTTCTGTCAGAGCCTGGATCATGTCTTCTAACACAATCCTCTGGAAGTATTCTACTGGTGTGTGAAGGGAAACAGCACCACTGGTGACATCTGGACCAGAGAAATCAGTACATGGACTAGTGAAATCCTTTTTCAGCCAGCGATATCGGTCCCGGGGCATAGTCCGATGAGTTGTTTGGCTTGGTTTGGTTGCCTCAACATCGTCATCAGCTGGGCAATCAATGGGTGTCTGATTCTGTTCATCCACTGGACTTGCATCCTCATCCACCTCCTCGTCACTTCAAAGTCACTCTCTCCGGTTTAGACAGCTTCAATGACGTCTTTCACAGTGTAAACACTTTCCTTGCTCGTAGCATTCTGGAATGGAAATAATAGTGGGAAGAGTATGAATAGTAATTATGTCATACTTTCCACTCATGTCCCACAATACTGTGTGACTACTTAGATCAGGGATGGCCAACCTGCGGCTCTCCAGCTGTTGTAAAACTACAATTCCCACCATACCCGGCTGTAGTTGTAGACAGTATGGGCATGCTGGGAGTTGTAGTTTTGCAACAACTGGAAAGCAGGTTGGCCATCCATGACTTAGATCAACATACTAAAAGGAACATCCAGATCCACAGAGTCAAGAATCTTTACACCTATGCCCACACCCATACAGTAACTATCATACACAACCAGTGTCTGGCTTTAGATATTTGAGCAAACAAAGCCGAAAAAAACGGCTGTATATGTATTTTTACAGATAAAATACAGCCAACATTTCAAATACTGCTACTGGAAGGGCTTGAAATACCACAACAATAAATCATGTTTTTATTCAGAATTACTCAAATCTGTTCTAAACAGATAAAAAAAAAAATAGAAATGGCAATTAATCAAACATTATATTTCTAAAATGTTAAATAACCGCACTTACTAATGATAGTTGAATATGTTACTTTATATAGCTGTTCCCGCTTTGGTTATTTAGCACAATGTCACTTTTGTTGTAAAGTCGCTTAGATACAGGATGAAGTTCATATATGCTTATTCAGATATATTCACTTGCCTTTTCAATGTTACATCGCCTGTCTTTAGAGCAAGATGCTTAAGGGCTCTTTCACACTTGCGTTGTTCTGTTCCGGCATAGAGTTCCGTCGTCGGGGCTCTATGCCTGAAGAATCCTGATCAGTTTTATCCTAATGCATTCTGAATGGAGAGAAATCCGTTCAGGATGCATCAGGATGTCTTCAGTTCAGGACCGGAACGTTTTTTGGCCGGAGAAAATACCGCAGCATGCTGCGCTTTTTGCTGCGGCCAAAAATCCTGAACACTTGCCGCAAGGCCGGATCCGGAATTAATGCCCATTGAAAGGCATTAATCCGGATCCGGCCTTAAGCTAAACGTCGTTTCGGCGCATTACCGGATCCGACGTTTAGCTTTTTCTGAATGGTTACCATGGCTGCCAGGATGCTAAAGTCCTGGCAGCCATGGTAAAGTGTAGTGGGGAGCGGGGGAGCAGCATACTTACCGTCCGTGCGGCTCCCGGGGCGCTCCAGAGTGACGTCAGGGCGCCCCACGAGCATGGATGACTTGATCGCATGGACACGTCATCCATGCACATGGGGCGCCCTGACGTCACTCTGGAGCTCCCCGGGAGCCGCACGGATGGTAAGTATACTGCTCCCCCGCTCCCCACTACTACTATGGCAACCAGGACTTTAATAGCTCTGGCTGCCATAGTAACACTGAACGCATTTTGAAGACTGATCCGTCTTCAAATGCTTTCAGTTCACTTGCGTTTTTCCGGATCCGGCGTGTAATTCCGGCAAATGGAGTACACGACGGATCCGGACAACGCAAGTGTGAAAGAGCCCTAACCCTCCTTGTTCAAATCTTTAGCCTCTACCTGCATGTAGCGGTGCCCCGGCAGGAGGTGTACGCTCATGTTTGGGAAGCCAGCAAGTTTTTCTGGAGCATTGGTGTGACGTCCCACTCTCCTGTATGGAAGCCTTCGAGGACCAAAAAAACGACGCGTTTCGGAAATGCCGGTTTCCTTCGTCAGGGATGATCAATTTGACTACCATCATATCAAGCTGAAGATCTAAGTTGGTGCATGCATTCACCAATAATTTAGTAATTACATCTTCTAGACATTCTAATAATCAAAAAATAATAAAAATCGGGGATTTTGCTTAGGGTACTTTCACATTAGCGGCAGGTCCGGCGGGTGAACAGCCTGTCTGATCAGTCCTGCCGCTAGTTCACATGTGCCCCTGGACTGCCGCTCCGTCCCTATTGACTATAATGGGGGCGGGGCAGAGTTCTGGCGGCCGTGCACAGCGAGAGGCAGCCGGACTAAAAGTACTGTATGTCGTAGTTTTAGTCCGGCTGCCTCTCGCGGTGCTGCCGCCGGAACTCCGCCCCCATTATAGTCAATGGGGACAGAGCAGCAGTCCGGGGGCACATGTGAACTAGCGGCAGGACGGCTCCGACAGGCTGTTCACCCGCCGGAGTCCCCTGCCGCTAGTGTGAAACTAGCATTACTTCAGTGTTGAGCTATCCACTTCAGTGAAGGAGGGAGATGTGCATCCAGGAAAGTTTGCAAGTTATATGACTTCATGGCCTGATGGTGAGACCTATTTACACATCTACCATCCAATGGTATTACAAGGCTAAACAGTAAGACCTAATGACTATGTAAATAAGGTCTTACAAGAAAAAAACATTTGCAGGTTTGTTTTTGGTACAGCTAAAAGTGATGTTTGCAACAGTGGCCCTTACAGGGTTAAACTTTGAGTTTTCAACTGATAGGACTGGGGCAATCTGAGCTCTAGATCTATCAAGTGATCTACCAGATTCCAGCTTTATACCTGTATTACCGCTGTGACCTGTAATTGTCTATAGTGGTGATATGAAGGTGTGACGTGCTTTGACCTGAAACATGGAGGAACTGCCTTGATAAGATATTAAACATCTACACTTTATTATCTCCTCCAGTGTTTCCTCTTCTTATCTCCAGTAATTGTATTTTACATGGGATTTTCTATGATTTTTACATCCGTTCATCTTCTTTCCATTCAGATTCCTACAATATAGGATCTGCTCAGTGGATATCTCCTGTATAAGATCATTCTTCTGTTTGAACCATCAAGGATGGATAGGGACAGAGACAAGATGGCAGAGAGTATAATAAATCTCACCCTAGAGATCCTCCTCCGGCTTACTGGAGAGGTGAGAGATTCTGATGATGTCGCATTACATCATCTTCTCTATGTTACTAACAGATGGACATGACTGGAGAGGTGAGGGACTCTAGAGTTATATCGAATATTTATTACTGTGTCTCACCATAACCAGGAATACACAGTAGTGAAGAAGACTTCTAGTGAGCATTGTCAGGACCCTGTGTTTGAAGGATGGAGAAGAACCCTGAGAACAATCTCTGGTCCGACACCTCACATCCTGATACATGAGAAAGTCCATAGAGAGAAGATCCTTGAACTCACCAACAAGATCATTGAGCGGCTGACTGGAGAGGTGACATTGCTTGAAATGAAGGGACATTTATACAGTAATGCTATGAAGGTAATGACTGTATCATGTTGTCAGGTTCCTATAAGGTGTCAGGATGTCGCCATCTATTTCTCCATGGAGGAGAGGGAGTATTTAGAAGGACACAAAGATCTGTACAAGAGCGTCATGATTATGGAGGATCACCAGCCCCTCACATCATCAGGTAATAGACATGACTAAATACACAGGTCCTCTCATTATTTATATGTAAGGAATGAATTCAGTCACTGTATGTGTTTCCTACAGTTAAAGAAGAGAGAACAACACCGGAGAGATGTCCCAGTCCTCTTCTTCCACAGGATGATTCAGAAGAACACCACAATGTCCCACTGAATGATCAGGTAGATGGAGATAAGGGCTCATGAAAGGTTCCCTATGATCTGTAGAAGGCTGGGAAGATCTTGTGTTTAGTCTTATTTTATCCAACAGTATTATGTGTTTTATCCTTTGATTATTCTTGTTATTAATACTAATAATTATTAATAATATTAATGAGCACCACTTGTACCTCAGGGTCACTAGGAGTAAAACTTGTTTCCCTAGTATTTCCTACCTTTCCCTGTATAAACGTACGTTCTGTTTCCTATCACTTTGCACAGTGATTCACAATGGTAAAAATAAATGTATTGTGTAACAACCTTACACAATTACCTATTACACAGTACACTTATTGTACACAATATACTTTACAATAAATGGTAGATTTACCCAGTAAAATTCTATCTATCTATCTATCTATCTATCTATCTATCTATCTATCTATCTATCTATCTATCTATCAAAGACAATTAGGTCTTATAACACTTTACTGTACAGGCATGATTACAGCTGACCATAGACATTACACGGTCATGGTAAGAATAAGGAACCAACAGGTTGAATGTATGCAGATATTTGGGTCAGATTTATTCCTGCTGTCGTTTAATCTATGTTTGTCACGATAATTAATGATCATTTTTGGTCATCTAAAAGGTTCCACATGACTTCTCTACAACTGTCTGCTGACCTTTTACTATATTTCGAAAAATACCAAGGTTAAACCAGGCACTCAATGTGGAGTTAATTGATCAAACTATTTATTAAGGGAAGGTTCCCACAATAACAATAGAATATACAATAAAATATACCAATAATATAAAATACCATAAAATCACATAATTTCACATGAAAGAAAGCACTGATCAATAGCAGCAATGGTAGTCATATACTTTAAGGCAACGATGCGGCTTCGATTTTAAATACCGCAACCCTTATTCCAGTCTGGAAGAAATCGCAATTCCATATATTGTAAAAAGTCTTATGAACATTCGCCGGTCTTAAATCGGTAGTCACAAAGTGCAACTGTGCACCTATTTGAGCAACTATGTTGCTTTGTTTTACTTGGCCGGTGTGTCCTTATCCTATGTCCGGACCTAAGGAGATGCGCTGTGGGCACGATGTCACCTGGATATCCGCTCACAAAACTATGTTTGTGGCTTTTTGTGCAGGGATTCCTCCGGTGTTCGTCGCTCTCGATCACAGCTGTTCGGTTTCAAAGTCCAGGGGAGCTACTGTCCCAGCATGCTGGTACAAGGTATTAATTGCGATAAATGGAATTGCGATTTCTTCCAGACTGGAATAAGGGTTGCGGTATTTAAAATCGAAGCCGCATCGTTGCCTTAAAGTATATGACTACCATTGCTGCTATTGATCAGTGTTTTCTCTCATGTGAATTTATGTGATTTTATGGTATTTTATATTATTTTATTGGTATATTTTATTGTATATTCTATTGTTATTGTGGGAACCTTCCCTTAATAAATAGTTTGATAAATTAACTCCACATTGAGTGCCTGGTTTAACCTTGGTATTTTTCGCAATTTTTTTCCGTGACTGGGTGGGTCATATAAACCAAGAGCACCTTGAATCCATTACCCAGCTGTAGTGATCCACAGACACTTTATTCTGCTTTTACTATATTTGTTTCACAGCTTTTGAACAATATTAAGGCTGAAGATACATATATGAGTGGTGATGAGCAGATCATAGAGGACATTCCCACAGATAACCACCCAGGTGAGTAGTAACCACTACATAAAGCAGAGAAGACTCACAGATTCTGCTCCTTCACTGGCTACTGATGACTCATTGTATAGTCAGGTAGTGGTGGCAGTTTGGGAGGCATAAAGTTTGACAGGTTGTCTTTACTAGCACAGCACTGTTACCACTACACGGTGTCCCAGAGTACTGAACAGAAGGTTCTAACTTCTTTGAACCCTCTTTCAGTAGCACTTAGAGAATTCACTTACACTTCATAATTTTGGGGAAATTGGAAAGAGACTTATAAAGATATCACAATGTCCTGGCGTAAGGAGTAATTATAGGAAAAAATATCCCCTGTGGTCAGTAACAGCTGTGCTGTTATGCTCACCCCATTCTACTAAAGACTTCAATTTTATCCCCATCTTGGCCCACTCACTGGAGCCCTCAGTTTCTCATTCAAACGGGGAGGAAGAAACTGTTTAATCAGTAGTTTAGTCACCTATGGATTACATTGAATAGTCATAAAATCTTGCATGAAAACTTAACTGAGGATAGGTCGTCAATATTAAAAGCCTGGAAAACCCCTTTAAAATAGTTTTTCACAGTCAGCACAGCGCTTTAGAAAAGTGATAGTATTATAGCACTAGATTTGTGTATTACAGATTATACATACACTGAACAAAAATATAAACGCAGCACTTTCGGTTTTTCTCCCATTTTGCATGAGCTGAACTCAAAGATCTGAAACATATTCTACATACACAAAAGACCTATTACTCTCAAATATTGTTCACACATCTGTCTAAATCTGTGTTAGTGAGCACTTCTCCTTTACCGAGATAATCCATCCTACCTCACAGGTGTGGCATATCAAGGTGCTGATTAGACAGCAGGAATATTGCACAGGTGTGCCTTAGACTGCCCACAATAAAAGGCCACTCTGAAATGTGCAGTTTGATCACTCAGCACAATGCCACAGATGTCACAACGTTTGAGGGAGCGTGCAATTGGCATGCTGACCGCAGGAATGTCTACCAGCGCTGTTGCCCGTGCAATGAATGTTAATTTCTCTACCATAAGCCATTTCCAAAGGCGTTTCATAGAATTTGGCAGTACATCCAACCGGCCTCACAACCGCAGGCGACGTGTAACCACACCAGCCCAGGACCTCCACATCCAGCATGTTCCATGATCGTCTGAGACCAGCCTCCCGGACAGCTGCAGCAACAATCGGTTTGCATACCCAAAGAATTTCTGCACAAACTGTCAGAAACCGTCTCAGGGAAGCTCATCTGCATGCTCGTCATCCTCATCAGGGTCTGGACCTGACTGCAGTTCGTCGTCATAACCAACTTGAGTGGGCAAATGCTCACATTCGATGGCATCTGGCACGTTAGAGAGGCGTTCTGTTCACGGATGAGTCCCGGTTTTCACTGTTCAGGGCAGATGGCCGATAGCGTGTGTGGCGTCGTGTGGGTGAGCGGTTTGCTGACGTCAACGTTGTGGATGGAGTGGCCCATGGTGGCGGTGGGATCATGGTATGGGCAGGCGTATGTTGTGGACAACGAACACAGGTGCATTTTATTGATGGCATTTTGAATGCACAGCGATACCGTGACGAGATCCTGAGGCCCATTGTTGTGCCATTCATCCACGACCATCACCTCATGTTGCAGCATGATAATGCACGGCCCCATATTGCAAGGATCTGTACACAATTCCTAGAAGCTGAAAACACACCAGCATACTCACCGGACATGTCACCCATTGAGCATGTTTGGGATGCTCTGGAACGGCGTATATGTCAGCGTGTTGCAGTTCCTGCCAATATTCTGTAACTTCGCACAGCTATTGAAGAGGAGTGGACCAACATTCCACAGGCCACAATCAACAACCTGATCAACTCTATGCGACGGAGATGTGTTGGCCACACCAGATACTGACTGACCCCCCCCCCCCCCCCCCCCAGTAAGGCAAAACTGTGCACATTTCAGAGTGGCCTTTTATTGTGGGCAGTCTAAGGCACACCTGTGCAATATTCCCGCTGTCTAATCAGCACCTTGATATGCCACACCTGTGAGGTGGGATGGATTATCTCTACAAAGGAGAAGTGCTCACTAACACAGATTTAGGGTCCATTCACACGTCTGTAGTATATTGCGGATCCGCAATGCACCCGGCCGGCACCCCGATAGAACTGCCTAATTGCAGACAGGAATAGGACATGTTCTATTTTTTTTTTTTTTTCCAGAGCCGCTGACTGGAAGATCGGCAGCGCGCTCTGAAAATGCGGATAGCACACTGTGTGCTGTCCACATCCATTCCTGCCCCATAGAGAATGAATGGGTCCGCACCCGTTCCACATTCTACGGACGTGTGAATGGACCCTTGGGGTACTTTCACACTAGCGTTATTCTTTTCCGGCATTGAGTTCCGTCCTAGGGGTTCAATACCGGAAAATAACTGATCAGTTTTATCCTAATAATTGGATTTTCCTGCATGACTTGTAATTTGTATGGAAGTTTTATATAGAAACGTAAAAAAAAAATTAATATAATAAGACTATATTTTTTTTTTTTCATGATAAAACTGTATTCTTAGCAGATGACTGTATCAGGAGCTCAGAGGAACATCTAATATCTTCAGATTTTAAAGTAGAAGATTGTGGTGTCACAGAAGATGAACATGAAGAACATGCTATTTTCCCAGATGTATCGTCGGCCTTTCACACAAAAGATCTATCATCTGATTCTTTGGATGGGTTCCGATTTTCTATTTTATCACAGACTGTTAAGCAAAATAAAAGTCACAGAAGAAGTGTTCAACATCAAAGAACTCACACAGCAAAGAAGACTTATTCATGCTCAGAATGTGGGAAATGTTTTAACCATAAATCAAATTTTGCTAAACATGAGAGAATTCACACAGGGGAGAAACCATTTTCATGTTCACACTGTGGGAAATGTTTTTCAGATAAATCAAGTCTTCTTAGCCATGAGAAAATTCACATAGGGCTGAAGCCGTTTTCATGCCCAGAATGTGGGAAATGTTTTAATCAGAAAACGGATCTCCGTAAGCATCAGAGAATTCACACAGGGGAGAAGCCATTTTCATGCTCAGAATGTGGAAAATGTTTTAACCATAAATCAAATCTTCTTAACCATCATAGAATTCATACTTCGGAGAAGCTATTTCCATGTTCAGAATGTGGAAAATGTTTTAACCAGAAATCATATCTTGTTAAACATCAGATAGTTCACACAGGGAAGAAGCCATTTTCATGTTCAGAATGTGAAAAACACTTTAACCATAAATCTAATCTTGTTATACATCAGAGAATTCATACAGGGGAGAAACCATTTTCTTGTTCAGAATGTGAAAAATGTTTTAACCGCAAATCACATCTTGTTAAACATGAGCAATCTCACACAGGGGACAAGCCATTTTTATGCTCAGAATGTGGGAAATGTTATACAGCTAAATCACATCTTGTTAAACATCAGAGAATTCACACAAGGGATAAGTTATTTTCATGTTCTGAATGTGGGAAATGTTTTATAGATAAATCACATCTTGTTAAACATGAGAAAGTTCACACAGGGGAGAAGCCATACTCCTGTTTGGAATGTGGGAAATGTTTTATAGATAAATCACATCTTGTTGTACATGAGCGAATTCACACAGGGGAGAAGCCATTTTCATGTTTACAATGTGAAAAATGTTTTAGGCGTAAATCACATCTTGTTATACATGAGAAAATTCACACGGGGGAGAAGCCATTTTCATGCTTAGAATGTGGAAAATGTTTTACAGATAAATCAAATCTTGTTAAACATCAGAAAATTCACACAGGGAAGAAGCCATTATAATGTTTAGAATGTGGTAAATGTGTCAATCATAAAGCAGATCTTGTTAGACATCTTGAAATCAGAGAATTCACACAGGGGAGAATCTATTTTGATGATCAGAATGCAGGAAATGTAATAGAATTGTCAATTTTTTTTTTTTTTAACTAATACCTTAGTATATAGTCCAGCTCAAGGAGATGCCATTGCCTCCCCCCAAATTGTCACCTCCATTGCGACGCTGTGTTCTGGCACTTAATATGCTAATTATAAGCATTGGTAGAAGGTGGAGGGGACTTCAGCTCCTCAGTGGGCGTCTCCTTCTTCCTAGATGTGACACCATCTTATCGCAGAGGACCGCTTCACAGCTAAGGAGAAGAGGAGCTGTTCTTGTGAGATTCACTTGTTTTGTGTTTAGAATAGAGAACACAAACTATTCTTGTGAACAGGTCATCTTCTCCCTAGCTGTGAAATTGTGAAATGGTCTGCTGCGATAGAATGCCCGTCACAGCCAGTGAGAAGGATGCCACTTCCATTACTGCTGGAGAGGGGAAGAGGCAGGAACAGCACAAACTCCATCAGCAACAACTTAAAGGGGTTGTCTCACTTCACCAAGTGGCATTTATTATGTAGAGGAAGTTAATACAAACCACTTACTAATATATTGTTATCCATATTGCTTCCTTTGCTGGCTGGGTTAATTTTTCCATCACATTATACACTGCTCATTTCCATTGTTACAGACCACCCTGCAATCCATCAGTGGTGCTTGCACAATATAGAAAAAAAGCACTAGCATATATGCACTCCCATGGTCCTGGCCATCAGAGAGGCTAATGCTTTTTCCTATAGTGTGCAAGTACGACCACCACTAATGGATTGCAGAGTGATCTATCTTTATTCAGCAGGACCTACGCTGACGTCACTGCGCTCACCACGTGGTGAGCGCGATTACATCATCAAAGGTCCTTTGGCAGGTCCTAAAGAAGAAGATGCCGGCTGCGCGAACAAGTGGATGAGGTGAGTTTATTTATTTATTTTTTTTAACCCCTTATGCCACATTTTAGTAAGCATTCTGTATTAAGAATGCTATTATTTTACCTTATAACCATGTTATAAGTGAATGAGTGCGGATTCAATGCGTTCACGTCACGCATTGCACTCGTGCGGAATTCTTGCCCGTGTGAAAGGGGCCTAAGTGTGCCTTCACATGATGAAACCCTGGTAGTGGGATTTGCCCGCAGCTCACCACTAATTGCTGGGATTCATCTGTTTCAAATGACTTGTACAAGCGCTCCCTGGCAGTTAGCAATGAGCCGCATGCGTATCCTGTTGCTGAGGTTGCATTGTGTATGGGCAGCCTAAGAAATGTATGCAATCACCAATAAATGTCTGTTATTAAAACAGTAAATAAAATCCAGATAACGCACCTATACACTGCTTTCCGAATTTCTATGCAAATTATATTTTTGTCTGATTTTCCTGAATGGTCGATGCAAATGACATATGACGATAATAGTATTTTTTTTTAAACGCCTCAAAATGTACTGTTCCAAAATATTATGCACAACAGAATTTCAAAACATTTTATAGGTTATAAATAACTGAAAAATTGATTTTGCAGCATTAAAGAGGTCACATGTACTGAAATCAAAAATAATTTCAATCGAAAAGATCTTACCAGACCAACCTAGATGTTAACATAGGACTCCTTTGATATCACCTCCACAATTCTTGCATCTATTTAACTTGTGAATTTTTGGAGCACTTCTGCTTGAATTTCTCTGCAGGATGTCAGAATTGCCTCCCAGAGCTTCTGTTTTGATGTGAACTGCTTGCCACCCTCATAGATCTTCTGCTTGAGGATACTCCAAAGGTTCTCAATAGGATTGAGGTTACCGGAAGATGGTGGCCACACCATGAGTTTGGGCCCCCAGCATGGGTATATGTAAAAAGACACCCAAAACACATTGCCACATTTTTTGCAGCCTAGGTGCGCAAAGGGGCCCAAATTCCAATGAGTACCTTTTAGGAGGGCATTTTTAGACATTTGGATTCCAGACTTCTTCTTACGCTTTAGGGCCCCTAAAATGCCAGGGCAGTATAAATACCCCACATGTGACCCGATTTTGGAAAGAAGACACCCCAAGGTATTCCAAGGTATTCCGTGAGGGTCATGGCGAGTTCATAGAAGATTTTTTATTTTATTTTTGCACAAGTTAGCGGAAATTGATTTTTTTAGTTTCTTCTCACAAAGTCTCCCTTTACACTAACTTGGGACAAAAAGTTCAATCTTTCATGGACTCATGAATACCTTGGGGTGTCTTCTTTCGAAAATGGGGTCAGTTGTGGGGTGTTAGTACTGCCCTGGCATTTGAGGGTCTCTACAATCATTACATGTATGGCCAGCATTAGGAGTTTCTGCTATTCTCCTTATATTGAGCATACGGGTAATGAGATTTTTTTTTTCATTCGGAAATGAACGGCACATATTTCCTTATTCGCATCGATCAATGTGGATGAAAAAATCTCTGCCAAAAAAATGTGCAAAAAAAAAAAAAACGAGGGGAAAGGCGTCTGCCAGGACATAGGAGCTCCGCCCAACATCCAAACCCACTTAGCTTGTATGCCCTGGCAAACCCGATTTCTCCATTCACATCAATCTATGTGGATGAATAAATCATTGCAGGAATTTTTTATTTTTTTTATTTACAAAGTGTTTGCCAAAGCATATGAACAACACCCCTCAGCCAGTGGCGTAACTACCGGGGAAGCAGCTGCTTCGGGGCCCGGCGCCCCGGCAGCGTGTGTGACAGTTTATTTTCAAGTTAGTTAAATATCGTGTTCAGGGCCCCTAGCGTGATCTAATTTTACTGTCTGCTAAAGTCTCCTGGTCTGGGATTCGAACCCACAACCTCCAATCTAGCAGTGTATCAGTGGCAAAGCATTTACCCTCACAGCCATAAAGGCTGCATTACAACTCATTGAAAAAATATGAGACTTCTACTGTTATAGCTGGCTAATTGTACATCTATACACATGACAGCTGCCCAAACACACCTAGCACTGCTATATCTCATGACAGCTGTCCCTGCACACTCAGCTCTGCTATACCTCTATATATGACAGCTGCCCCAGCAAACCCAGCTCTACTACATCTATACACATGACAGCTACCGAAACACAGCCAGCTCTGCTACATCTATACACATGACAGCTGCCCCCAACACACTCAGCTCTGCTATATCTCTATATATGACAGCTGCCCCAGCAAACCCAGCTCTACTACATCTATACACATGACAGCTGCCGAAACACAGTCAGCCCTGCTACATCTATACACATGACAGCTGCCCCCCAACACACCCAGCACTGCTATATCTCTATATGACAGCTGTCCCAGCACAATCAGCTCTGCTATATCTCTATATATGACCGCTGCCCCAGCAAACCCAGCTCTACTACATCTATACACATGACAGATGCCCAAACACACCCAGCTCTGCTACATCTATACACATGACAGCTGCACCAGCACACTCAGCTCTGCTATATCTCTATATATGACAGCTGCCCCAGAAAACCCAGCTCTACTACATCTATACACATGACAGATGCCTAAACACACCCAGCTCTGCTACATCTATACACATGACAGCTGCACCAGCACACTCAGCTCTACTATATCTCTATATATGACAACTGCCCCAGCAAACCCAGCTCTACTACATCTATACACATGACAGTTGCCGAAACACAGCCAGCTCTGCTCATCTATACACATGACAGCTGCCCCAGCACACTCAGCTCTGTTGTATCTCTATATATCTATCTACTGTATAGCAATACTTAGAGATATATAGATGTAGCAGAGCTGGGTGTGCTGGAGCAGCTATCATATCTAGAGATATAGCAGAGCTGAGTGTGCTGGGACAGCTGTCATATAGAGATATAGCAGTGCTGCGTGAGTTTGGGCAGCTGTCATATGCATAGATGTAGCAGAGCTGGGTTTGCTGGGGCAGCTATCATATATAGAGATAGAGCAGAGCTGAGTGTGCTGGAACAGCTGTCATATAGAGATATATCTGAGATACTGCTATATCTGTATATGACAGCTGTCTCAGCACATTCAGCTCTGCTATATCTCTATATATGAGCAGCTGTCATGTGTAAAGATGTACACTTAGCCAGCTATAACAGTAGAAGCCTCATATTTTTTCAGTCAGCCGCAAGGCAGCTGGTATGGTCTAGTGGTTAGCTGCTTTGCCTCTGAAGCAAAAGGTCGTGGGTTCGAATCCCAGCAGAATCTTTTCTCAAATACAAGCACTGACTCCATATAAGGACATACAAGGCGGGACACAGGAAGAGGCTGCATCGCATCGCTGACATGGAGGTAAGTAGAAGTGTTTATTATTATTTTTTTAATACCCGACTGTTACTGCCATGGGGGAGCGGGAGGCACCTGATACTGGCAGTGGCACCTGATACTGGCACATGGGGGGAGGGGGGTTGGCACCTGATACTGGCACATGGGGGGGAGAGGGGTTGGCACCTGATACTGGCATATGGGGGGGGAGGGAGAGTGGCACCTGATACTGGCATATGGGGGGAGGGAGAGTGGCACCTGATACTGGCACCTGGGGGCGGAGGGGGGGTTGGCACCTGATACTGGCACATGGGGGGGAGAGGGGTTGGCACCTGATACTGGCATATGGGGGGGGGAGGGAGAGAGGCACTTGATACTGGCACTTTTTTTGTGGGGGGGGGGGGGAGGTGGCACTATGATACTGGGACATGGGGGGGGAGAGGCACCTGATACTGGCACCTGGAGGGGAGAGGGGGGGTTGGCACTTAAAACTGGCACATGGGGGGGGGAGAGAGAGGAACCTGATACTGGCACATGGGGAGGGGGAGGGAGAGAGGCACTTGATATTGGCACTTTTTTTGTGTGGGGGGGGGGATGGCACTATGATACTGGGACATGGGGGGAGGAGAGAGGCACTTGATACTGGCATGTGGGGGGGGGGGGGGTTGGCACTATGATACTGGCACATGGGGGGGAGAGGCACTTAATACTGGCACTTTTTTGGGGGGGAGATGGCACTATGATAATGGGACATGGGGGGGAAGAGAGAGGCACTTGATACTGGCACATGGGGGGGTTTGGCACTATGATACTGGCACATGGGGGGTGGGAAGGAGAGAGGCACTTGATACTGGCACATGGGGGGAGATGGCACTATAATACTGGGACATGTGGGGGGGGGGAGAGGCACTTGATACTGGCACATGATGGGGGGGCATCTATGGGGACACTTACTGGCACATTATTGGGGGGCATTATGGGGGACACTAGGCCGGCAGCCTATCAGAGGCCGGACACTGAGGGGCATCTACTGGGGCACTATATATGGGGCATTTTATACTGGTACATTATGGGGGGCACTAGCAGGAAGGGGGAGAGGAGCACTGTGGGGGCATTTACTGGGGGCACTATATAGGGGTATTTTATACTGGCACATTATGGGGGCACTATGGGGACATTAGCTCAACTGGGGGCATTACAAGGGGGTATTTTTGCACTGTCACATTATAAGGAGAATTATTACAACTGGGTGGGCATTATGGTGGGCTTTATTACTCCCCCATGGTATGACCCCCTAGTAGCAGCGCCAGCCTCTCCCTTCTCTGTGACCCCTCTGCCCCTTCTCCAAATCCTTATTATGAAATCTTTCTCATTAGGATAAACACATCATCAGCTCCGCCGAGCCCCCGGCCAAGTGTGGAAGTGGTGTCCGAGATCCCCAAGGGCCAAGCCAAGAAATTGTAAGTGTTCATGTGGAATATGTTTATGTTATACACACATAGCCTACACTGTGCCCCACAATATACAGTATACCGCTACACTGTGCCACACAATATACAGTATACCGCTACACTGTGCCCCACAATATACAGTATACCGCTACACTGTGCCCCACAATATACAGTATACCGCTACACTGTGCCACACAATATACAGTATACCTCTACACTGTGCCACACAATATACAGTATACCTCTACACTGTGCCACACAATATACAGTATACCTCTACACTGTGCCACACAATATACAGTATACCGCTACACTGTGCCCCACAATATACAGTATACCTCTACACTGTGCCCCACAATATACAGTATACCTGTACACTGTGCCACACAATATACAGTATACCGCTACACTGTGCCCCACAATATACAGTATACCTCTACACTGTGCCCCACAATATACAGTATACCTCTACACTGTGCCCCACAATATACAGTATACCTCTACACTGTGCCCCACAATATACAGTATACCTCTACACTGTGCCCCACAATATACAGTATACCGCTACACTGTGCCACACAATATACAGTATACCGCTACACTGTGCCCCACAATATACAGTATACCGCTACACTGTGCCCCACAATGTACAGTATACCTCTACACTGTGCCGCACAATATACAGTATACCGCTACACTGTGCCGCACAATATACAGTATGCCGCTACACTGTGCCGCACAATATACAGTATGCCGCTACACTGTGCCGCACAATATACAGTATACCGCTACACTGTGCCACACAATATACAGTATACCTCTACACTGTGCCCCACAATATACAGTATACCTCTACACTGTGCCCCACAATATACAGTATACCTCTACACTGTGCCCCACAATATACAGTATACCTCTACACTGTGCCCCACAATATACAGTATACCTCTACACTGTGCCCCACAATATACAGTATACCTCTACACTGTGCCCCACAATATACAGTATACCTCTACACTGTGCCCCACAATATACAGTATACCTCTACACTGTGCCCCACAATATACAGTATACCGCTACACTGTGCCACACAATATACAGTATACCGCTACACTGTGCCACACAATATACAGTATACCGCTACACTGTGCCCCACAATGTACAGTATACCTCTACACTGTGCCGCACAATATACAGTATACCGCTACACTGTGCCGCACAATATACAGTATACCGCTACACTGTGCCGCACAATATACAGTATACCGCTACACTGTGCCGCACAATATACAGTATACCGCTACACTGTGCCGCACAATATACAGTATACCGCTACACTGTGCCGCACAATATACAGTATACCTCTACACTGTGCCACACAATATACAGTATACCTCTACACTGTGCCACACAATATACAGTATACCTCTACACTGTGCCACACAATATACAGTATACCTCTACACTGTGCCCCACAATATACAGTATACCTCTACACTGTGCCCCACAATATACAGTATACCTCTACACTGTGCCACACAATATACAGTATACCTTTACACTGTGCCACACAATATACAGTATACCGCTACACTGTGCCACACAATATACAGTATACCTCTACACTGTGCCACACAATATACAGTATACCTCTACACTGTGCCACACAATATACAGTATACCGCTACACTGTGCCCCACAATATACAGTATACCTCTACACTGTGCCCCACAATATACAGTATACCGCTACACTGTGCCCCACAATATACAGTATACCTCTACACTGTGCCCCACAATATACAGTATACCTCTACACTGTGCCACACAATATACAGTATACCGCTACACTGTGCCCCACAATATACAGTATACCTCTACACTGTGCCACACAATATACAGTATACCGCTACACTGTGCCACACAATATACAGTATACCTCTACACTGTGCCACACAATATACAGTATACCTCTACACTGTGCCTCACAATATACCTCTACACTGTGCCACACAATATACAGTATACCGCTACACTGTGCCACACAATATACAGTATACCGCTACACTGTGCCAAAGGAGTGGGGTTTACACAGGAGGAGGGAGATGCGAAGCGCGCTGAGGGGGGCCCTTACAAATATTTGCTGTGGGGCCCAGTCACTTCTAGTTACGCCCCTGCCCTCAGCTCATAAGCCTCGGCAAACGTATCTTTTTTACTGCAGAGAAGAAATCCCGTCTTGCAGCGCAGCATACACCGACTTTTGTGTAATCTGACAGCAGCGCAATGCTTCTGTCAAAATGCACATCAGTGCCGCAGCTGGTCGATCGGTTGGTCCACCTAGAAGGTAAAAAAACAAACAAACAAAAAAACAGGCCGCAACACAATAAATTTATTAACATTAACTTTATATAACATTTGAACATTAACTTTTTTTTTTTTTTTTTTTTTTTTTTTTTTTTTTACTTATAGGACAAACCTCTCCTTCCCCATGGGACAATGTGCAAAGTGCAAATCGCCCAGAGATGTGGCGAAGTACATTATGCACTTTGTCCCAGGTGAAAGGAGAGGTTTGCAGCAGCTCTGTGTGAATAGGCCCTAATATCCCTGTGTGTCTGTCCTGTGTAACGCAATCCCTATACTAAGTGTACCTGTGTGTGGTCCTTCCGGAAACACTCCACTAAGCATAGGGCAGGGTGGTCAGGGCAGTCAGGACAGAAATAGCGGGTGTCACGCCTTATTCCACTCCTGCTACAGACACAACATCTTTTTCAGGGTGACGCTTGGGTTGAGGTACCAGCAACGACATAGGGGAAATGTCGCTCGTGTAGACGGCTCACTACACTGGTGGATGGGGCCACGGAACCTCTTGGGTACAGGAGGTTCTCGATGATCTCTTCCTGAAATTTGAGGAAGGATCGTGTTCTCCCAGCCTTACTGTAGAGAACAAAACTATTGTACATCACCAATTGAATTAGATATACAGACACCTTCTTATATACCAGCGTCTGGTCCTCCGGGAAAGTAAATAAGGAGCCAACATCTGGTCATTGAAGTCCACCCCTCCCATTAGCAAATTATAGTTGTGGACACAGAGGGGCTTTTCAATGACACTGGTTGCTCGTTCAATTTGTATTGTCATGTCTGCGTGAATGGAGGAGAGCATGTAAACGTCGCGCTTGTCTCTCCATTTCACTGCGAGCAGTTTTTCGTTACACAAGGCAGCCCTCTCCCCCATTGCAAGACAGGTGGTAACAAGCCGTTGGGGGAAGCCCCGGCGACTAGGTCGCGCGGTGCCACAGCAGCCAATCTGTTCTAGAAACAAATGCTTGAAGAGGGGCACACTTGTGTAAACATTGTCCACATAAAGATGGTACCCCTTGCCAAATAAGGGTGACACCAAGTCCCAGACTGTCTTCCCACTGCTCCCCAGGTAGTCAGGGCAACCGACCGGCTCCAGGGTCTGATCTTTACCCTCATAGACTCGAAATTTGTGCGTATAGCCTGTAGCCCTTTCACAGAGCTTATACAATTTGACCCCATACCGGGCACTCTTGTTTGAAGCCAAGGCGCCCGGTAAAATGTATCAGGGACTCTATACAGATGTTTTGCTCAGGGGTATACAAATCTGCAAATTTGGTGTTAAAGTGGTCTATGTGGAGCCGGTCAAAAGCTGGGTGGCCTCTGGGACGAGAGGTGCTGTTGTCACTAAAGTGCAGGAAACGCAGGATGGTCTCAAATCGTGTCCTGGACATGGCAGCAGAGAACATGGGCATGTGATGAATTTGGTTCGTGGACCAATATGACCGCAATTCATGCTTTTTTGTCAGGCCCATGTTGAGGAGAAGGCCCAGAAAAGTTTTAAATTCGGAAACTTGGACGGGTTTCCACCGCAAAGACTGGGCATAAAAGCTTCCCGGGTTGGCGGCTATAAATTGAGTGGCATATTGGTTTGCGACTAAGTTTTTTTTTGGCATACCGGTTTTGGACGACTAAGTCCAAGAGCTCTGCAGTCAAGAACAGCTAAAAAAAAAACAGTGCCGATCTGATCTGAGCTGTCTCAACCCGAACTCCAGACTGGGCGGTGAATGGGGAAACTACAGGTGCGGCTGAAGTTGGGGGCTGCCAATCAGGGTTTGCCAGCACCTCATGGACTCTAGGGGCTCTACAGGCCTGTCTGTGCGGTGGCTGCGACGGGGGAACTAATGCACGTGCCACCGTACCAGCTTCAACTGCCCTTCTGGTGCTCGCCACTTCACCATGTTGTACGGCAGTGCTGGTACTAGGTCCAGGGAGGGCTGCGCTGCTGGTGTATGCCTCACCACGTAATCTGACAGCACCAGCCCCACTCTGCTGCCCTTGAAGCGGATCCTGCGCAACCTGTGGTCTAGCAACATGGGGCCGGGTACGCCTATTGGTATCAGGGACCTCAACCTCATCGTCCGAACTTTGGGTCAGAGAGCCACTGCTTTCTACAGGTTCGTATTCTGACCCGCTGGATTCGTCAGATAAGGGTTCCCATTCCTCATCCGACTGGGTCAGAAGCCTGTAGGCCTCTTCAGATAAATACCCCTTACTTGCCATTTGGTCAACTAAATTTAGGGGGTATTCCCTGAGACTACCCAAGAAAAAAAGCAAGTCTGTCTTACAAATGGGAGGCTAGCGAAGTACAGAAAGCCGCTGCGATTGATAAAAAATATAAAAACAGTTTTTTTTTATCGCCGCAGCACTTTTGTAGTGATTGCGCAGTGATAAAAAAAATAAAAAAATGTTGTCACTGCAGCGGGGTGGGCGTGGGTAAACGCATGTGTGGGCCACCGATCAGGCAAACACTGTGTTTTGGGTGGAGGGCGAACTAAGGTGACACTAATACTATTTATAGATCTGACTGTGATCAGTTCTGATCACTTACAGATACTATAACAGTACAAATGCTGATTAGCGATACGCGGTGGGCTGGGTACTAACCGACACTAACTACCTAACAACGGGGCCTAAACTAACCTAAAACCTAACAATCAATACTGGTAAAAAAAAACCCTGACAGTTTACACTGATCACTTTTTTCCCTTTCACTAGTGATTGACAGGGGTGATCAAGGGGTTAATTGGGATGATGGGGGGTGATCTGGGGCTAAATGTGTTGTGTTTTGTGCACTTACAGTTATCTGTGCTCTCTGCTGGAACCAACCGACGAAAAGGAACCAGCAGAGAGCACAGAAGTCATTTAACACACTATATTTATAAATATAGTGTGTTATATGGCTTGTGATTTGATTTTTTAAAAGTCACCAGCCTGCCAGCGATTATCATTGGCTGGCATTCTGGTGACGAACTTCTGCTGCGACGATTCCCGGTCCGCACTGCGCATGTGCGGGCCGGCTTGGTGCGTCATCTCGCGTCTCGCGAGATGACGCGCCGATGCGTCGACGAGAAATAACCCAACCGCCCGCAGGACGCATCCCTGCATTAGGCGGTCCGGAGGTGGTTAAAGGACCTGCTGAGATCATTTCAGTAATCGTCTTGTTAACTCAGGTGAGAATGTTGACGAGCACAAGGCTGGAGATCATTATGTCAGGCTGTTTGGGTTAAAATGGCAGACTTGACCTGTTAAAAGGAGGGTGATGCTTGAAGTCATTGTTCTTCCATTGTTAACCATGGTGACCTGCAAAGAAACGCGTGCAGCCATCTCTGCGTTGCATAAAAATGGCTTCACGGGCAAGGATATTGTGACTACTAAGATTGCAACTCAATCAACAATTTATAGGATTATCAAGAACTTCAAGGAAAGAGGTTCTTGTTAAGAAGGCTTCAGGGCGTCCAAGAAAGTCCAGCAAGCGCCAGGATCATCTCCTAAAGAGGATTCAGCTGCGGGATCGGAGTGCCACCAGTGCAGAGCTTGCTCAGGATTGGCAGCAGGCAGGTGTGAGCGCATCTGCATGCACAGTGAGGCGAAGACTTTTGGAAGATGGCCTGGTATCAAGAAGGGCAGCAAAGAAGCTACTTCTCTCCAAAAAAAACATCAGGGACAGATTGATCTTCTGCACAAAATATGGTGAATCGACTGCTGAGGACTGGGGCAAAGTCATATTCTCAGATGAAGCCTCTTTCCGATTGTTTGGGGCATCAGGAAAAAGGCTTGTCCGGAGAAGAAAAGGTGAGCGCTACCATCAGTCCTGTGTCATGCCAACAGTAAAGCATCCTGAGACCATTCATGTGTGGGGTTGCTTCTCATCCAAGGGAGTGGGCTCACTCACAATTTTGCCCAAAAACACAGCCATGAATAAAGAATGGTACCAAAACACCCTTCAACAACAACTTCTTCCAACAATCCAACAACAGTTTGAAGAACTATGCATTTTCCAGCACGATGGAGCACCGTGCCATAAGGCAAAAGTGATAACTAAGTGGATCGGGGACCAAAACATTGACATTTTGGGTCCATGGCCTGGAAACTCCCCAGATCTTAATCCCATTGAGAACTTGTGGTCAATCCTCAAGAGGCAGGTGGACAAACAAAAACCCACTAATTCTGACAAAATCCAAGAAGTGATTATGAAGGAATGGGTTGCTATCAGTCAGGAATTGGCCCAGAAGTTGATTGAGAACATGCCCAGTCGAATTGCAGAGGTCCTGAAAAAGAAGGGCCAACACTGCAAATACTGACTCTTTGCATAAATATTTTGTCGATAAAAGCCTTTGAAAAGTATGAAGTGCGTGTAATTATATTTCACTACATCACAGAAACAACTGAAACAAAGATCTAAAAGCAGTTTAGCAGCAAACTTTGTGAAAACTAATATTTGTGTCATTCTGAAAACTTTTGGCCACGACTGTAGACAGTCTTTGGATATCGGTTCCTCCTTCCCTCAAGGATTCTCTACTTGTGCATTTGCAGTTCTCGTTCCTTGCTTTCAGCTTTAGTAAGGCTACATGAACACGGACGTTGTTTGCTTCCGTGTCTGTTCCATTTTTTTTGCGGATAGGATGCAGACTCAATTTCAATGGGTCTGCAAAAAATGCGGACAGCACACCGTGTTCTGTCAGCATCCGTTTGTCCGTTCCGTAGCCCTGCAAAAAAAAAATAGAACATGTCCTATTCTTGTCCATGTGCGGTAGCCTAAAGCTGAGTTTCAATAGTAACATCCAAACAGGTGGTCGACCAGGCTCTGAGGCTGCTGCTTCTCCCTAGCAGACCCAGACTGGAATGGTTGCTGCCTCTCTCCCAGGTTAAGCTACCGCTAACACTTGGCTGATACAATACTGGCTAGAAAGCTTGCTCCTCAGACAGAAATGCTGGATCCCTCTGCTGAGTCAGAGCATAATTAACTAAATAGTGCCACCTGTAGACAGCTTTCGAGAATACATACAAGGCATAATACAAAGAACAAACAAATAAAGGGCATCTGTCAGCAGATTTGTACCTATGACATTGGCTGACCTGGTACATGTGCGCTTGGCAGCTGAAGGCATCTGTGTTGGTCCCATGTTCATATGTGCCTGCATTACAGAGAAAAATTATGTTCTAATATATGCAAATGAGCCTCTAGGAGCAAAGGGGGTGTTGCCATTACACCTAAAGGCTCTGTTTTCTCTGCAACTGCCGCACCCTCTGCACTTTGATTGACAGGACCATGCAGTGAAAATGTCTTCACGCCAGGTCCTGGAGAAGGGGTTACAGTTGCAGAGAGAGCGGAGCCTCTAGCTGTAATGACAACGCCCCCATTGCTTCTAGAGGCTTATTTGCATATATTAAAACATCATTGGGCTCTGGTGCTGTATTTATGTAGCGATGGTGGTTCTGGTGCTGTATTTATGTAGCGATGGTGGTTCTGGTGCTGTATTTATGTAGCGATGGTGGTTCTGGTGCTGTATTTATGTAGTGATGGTGGTTCTGGTGCTGTATTTATTTAGTGATGGTGGTTCTGGTGCAGTATTTATGTAGTGATGGTGGTTCTGGTGCTGTATTTATGTAGTGATGGTGGTTCTGGTGCTGTATTTATGTAGTGATGGTGGTTCTGGTGCTGTATTTATGTAGTGATGGTGGTTCTGGTGCAGTATTTATGTAGTGATGGTGGTTCTGGTGCTATATTTATGTAGTGATGGTGGTTCTGGTGCAGTATTTATGTAGTGATGGTGGTTCTGGTGCTGTATTTATGTAGTGATGGTGGTTCTGGTGCTGTATTTATGTAGTGATGGTGGTTCTGGTGCTGTATTTATGTAGTGATGGTGGTTCTGGTGCTATATTTATGTAGTGATGGTGGTTCTGGTGCAGTATTTATGTAGTGATGGTGGTTCTGGTGCTGTATTTATGTAGTGATGGTGGTTCTGGTGCTGTATTTATGTAGTGATGGTGGTTCTGGTGCTGTATTTATGTAGTGATGCTGGTTCTGGTGCTGTATTTATGTAGTGATGTTGGTTCTGGTGCTGTATTTATGTAGCGATGCTGGTTCTGGTGCTGTATTTATGTAGCGATGGTGGTTCTGGTGCTGTATTTATGTAGCGATGTTGGTTCTGGTGCTGTATTTATGTAGTGATGCTGGTTCTGTATTTGTGAGTTAAACTTACATCTGATGCTACCTATTCACATCTGCGCTGGAGGCTCCATTCGGGGGCCTCTGCCACAGATTCTGTCAAAAAGATCTCAAGGTAAAAAAGCAGCATCCCAAACATAAACTGAACGAACCTGACTGTAGCGACTGGAGTCTGTTCTGCTCCGTTTGCTTTAATTATGTGCTGAATCTGGCACTTTCCATCCTGCTCTTATAATGGAGTGTACAAATCTTACTAAATATTGTCCAGTATGCAGTAAAGAAGGGCTTTATGTTATTTGGGAGGCCCCCAATGAATGCAGTGCTTCGTACACCTGGAAACCTTAATGTAGCCCTGGATACAGTCACAGCTCTGCTACATACACACAATAATTACATCAGGTGTAGCACTCCGGCTGCTGTAAAACTACAACTCCCAGCATACACGCTTGTCTTCGCAGAACTCCCACAATGGGTATTGTAGTTTCACAACAGCTGGAGTGCCGAAGGTTTATGACCCTGTATTACATCCTGATGCCACACACAAACTCCAGGTCATCCAGAGCAGCAGCACCTGGTCATGTGGTCACTAACTCCTTCCACATTTGATCACATGGTCATGATGTCATCACAGGTCCTTTACCGCCTTCAGCAACACAGTCTGGCTCCTCCCACACAGAACCACATGGTCATGACATCATCAAAGGTCCTTTACCGCCTTCAGTGACACAGTCTGGCTCCTCCCACACATAACCACATGGTCATGACATCATCAAAGGTCCTTTACCGCCTTCAGCAACACAGCCTGGCTCCTCCCACACAGAACCACATGGTCATGACATCATCAAAGGTCCTTTACCCCCCTTCTAGCAGCACAGCTTGGAGCCTGACTCCTCCCACACGTGATCACATGGTCATGACATCAGGAAAGGTCTTATAGCCCACTAATTCCTATCGCTAATGCCTAGAATGTATGGGCTCTGGAGAGCTTTAGGTCACGTTACGAGGTGAGTCTGAGATCGGTGATGGTGATAAGTGAGGTTCAGGTAAGTGTCCTGTGTGCTGGGCTGCGGGGCGTCCTCTCCATGTTCTGTGCGGTCTCCTGTGGGGTCAGGATTAGGGACAGGTTTACAGTCAGGGAGGTTTTGTGGAGAACATTAGTTTCTAGAACAACTTGGGGGCGGGGCTACATCCTCTCAGAAGCCCATACATTCTAGGTGCGTACATGTTGTGTCCAGCAGGGCAGGTAGGTGTGTAGTCACCGCCATTGTCTGTCAGGATGACTGGGGCAGAGGGGGCATTAGGGTTGTCACCTTTCCCAACAAAAAATACTGTTCAAGTAAAGCCACACCCAAAGGGGTGTGGTTATGGGGGCGTGGCTTTATGCAGGGTATTAAAGGGAGTCTGTCAGCAGATTTACCCCTTTTTAACAGTTGCCATTATGCTGTAGCCGCAAAACAGACGATTAACACAGTACCTAGATACGCTTTGGTGGACTTTTAAATCTGCCAAAAACGAACTTTGATGAGGGCTCGCAAGTGCCCAGGGCGGAGTCCACCGTGTTGGAGCCCAGGCAGCTCTGCCTCTTCGGCTCTTATCCCCGCCCAGCCTCCTCCTCTGCTCGCCTATCTGTTGTCTCTCCCCCTCAGCGAGATCCCGCGCCGACGCGATGACTTCCTTGGTCGGGGCATGCGCATAAGCTACTGCGATGCCGTGTCAGCAATGGGCATTGCAGTGCGCATGCCCCGGCCAAGGAAGTTATCGCATCGGCGCGGGATCTCGCTGAGGGGGAGAGACAACAGATAGGCGAGCAGAGGAGGAGGCTGGGCGGGGATAAGAGCCGAAGAGGCAGAGCTGCCTGGGCTCCAGCCCGGTGGACTCCGCCCAGGGCACTTGCGAGCCCTCATCAAAGTTCGTTTTTGGCAGATTTAAAAGTCCACCAAAGCGTATCAAGGTACTGTGTTAATCGTCTGTTTTGCGGCTACAGCATAATGGCAACTGTTAAAAAGGGGTAAATCTGCTGACAGACTCCCTTTAAGTCGCTGTCTTACTGTGGCTCCCAGTAATATTAGTGCCCCCACCGAATTAAGTTCCCCAGTAATAGTAATGCTCCCGTCAGTGTGCCCCAGAATTAATAATATATAACGTTAGTAGTAATGCCCCCCCAGTATTAATAGTGCCCTCAGTAATAATGCCTTTATTAGTGCCCCTCAAAATTAATAAAGCCCCCATTAGTGCCCCCACTAATAGTAATGCATCCATTACTGCGCCCCAGAATTAATAATGCCCAACATTAGTAGAAATGGCCCCATTAGTGCCCCCCAGGAATAGTAATTCTTCTCCTATTAGTGTGCCCCAGAATTAATGCTTCTCATTAGTGCCCCCCAGATTTAATAATGCTCCCTAGTAAGAATAACACCCCATCAGTGCCCCCCAGTAAGAATAATGCCCCCGATACACCCCCACACGCACTCTCCGATCCTCACAAGACCTCCTTCTCTCCTCTCCTCTTATTGCCTTTTCCCACAATCGCCTCCAAGATTTCTCCCGTGCATCCCCCATACTCTGGAACTCGCTACCCCAACATATCAGACTCTCACCGACAGTGGAATCCTTCAAAAGAAACCTGAAAACCCACCTCTTCAGACAAGCCTACAACCAGTGACCCTGCTGCCTCTATACCGCCATGACCAACTTCACCTTCACCTACTGTGTCCTTCTCCCATACCATGTAGATTGTAAGCCCTCACGGGCAGGACCCTCTCTCCATCTGTACCAGTCTGTAACTCTTCTTGTATATGCTCAGTGCAATTGCCTGTATTATGTATGTGCACCGCTTATCATATGTACAGCGCTATGGAATGAATGGTGCGTTAATAATAAATAATAATAATAATTAGTCCTCCCAATAAGAAAAACACCCCATTGGTGCCCCCCAGTAAGAATAATGCCCGTAAGAATAATGCCCCCATTGGTGCCCCCCAGTAAGAATAATGCCCCCATTAGTCCCCCCAGTAAGAATGGTGCCCCCCAGTAAGAATAATGCCCCCATTGGTGCCCCCCAGTAAGAACAATGCAGTGCGAGCAAATAGCGGAGGAGAGTGCCTTTTTTTTTTTTTTTTTTTTTTTAAACACAAGTGGGGGAGGTAAAGGCTGTACTAATGAGCGCTCCACAATGGAAGGGCTCATTAGTAACAGTCCATATAGGAAAACATCAGCAATTAATATTGCGGGTAGAAACAAAATTACAGGCACCAGCAGGGCCACTAAAATACTGGCTTTGCCGGTGAGATACCGGCCGGGTGGCAACCCTAGGTGTCATTAACCCCTTCACTACCTGCTGTTGAATTAACTCATTATTCCTTATTTACATCAGGAGGTGGTTGAAGGGGTTCTCCGAGCACAGACCTCCTGGGGATATTGTCTCTACGGTGTACAGCGGGATGACTTTTATTCTGCAGCCGTTCTCTATGCTGTATGGCGGAATTATTTCTGTACTGTGTGACGGACGCAGCAGAAGTAGAATGTGTTCTTTCAGCGAATAAAAGGGAACTCGGTATACACCTGTATATGTGAAATATATATGTTCTTCCCATGTCTAACAAATACAGGGAACTGATTACAGTGAGGAACAGAAGTATTTGAACACCCTGCGATTTCGCAAGTTCTCCCACTTAGAAATCACGGAGGGGTCTGAAATTCACATTGTAGGTGCATTCCCACTCTGAGAGACATGATTAAAAATACGAATTCAGGAAATCACATTGTATGATTTTTAAAGAATGTATTTGCCTTGTACTGCTGAACATAAGTATTTGAACACCTGAGAAAATCAGTGTTAATATTTGGTCCAGAAGCCTTGGTTTGCAGTTACAGAGGTCAAACGTTTCCTGTAGTTCTTGGCCAGGTTTGCACACACTGCAGCAGGGATTTTGGCCCGATCCTCCACATAGATCTCCTCTAGATCTGTCAGGTTTCGGGGCTGTCGCTGAGCAACACGGAGTTTCAGCTCCCTCCAAAGATGTTCTATTGGATTTAGGTCTGGAGACTGGCTAGCCCACTCCAGAACCTTGATATGCTTCTTACAGAGCCACTCCTTGGTTATCCTGGCTGTGTGCTTCAGGTCGTTGTCATGTTGGAAGACCCAGCCACGACCCATCTTCAATGCTCTGACTGAGGGAAGGAGGTTGTTGCTCAAAATCTCACAATAAATGGCCCCATTCATCCTCTCCTTAATACAGTGCAGTCGTCCTGTCCCCTTCATAGAAATGCACCCCCAAAGCATGATGTTACAATCCCTCATGCTTCACAGTAGGGATGGTGTTCTTGGGATGCAACTCATCCTTCTTTTTCCTCCAAACACGACAAGTGAAGTTTAGACCAAAAAGTTCTACTTTGGTCTCATCTGACCACATGACTTTCTCCCATGCCTCCTCTGGATCATCCAGATGGTCATTGGCAAACTTCAGACGGGCCTGGACATGTGATGACTTGAGCAGGGGAACCTTCCGTGCAATGCATGATTTGAAACCATGACGGCGTAGTGTTCTACCGACAGTGACCTTTGAAACTGTGGTCCCAGCTCTCTTCATGTCATTGACCAGCTCCTCCCTTGTAGTTCTGGGCTGATTCCTCACCTTTCTTATCATCAGTGATACCCCACGAGGTGAGATCTTGCATGGAGCCCCAGTCCGAGGGAGACTGACAGTCATCTTTAGCCTCTTCCATTTTCTAACAATTGCTCCAACAGTTGATCTATTTTCACCAAGCTGCTTGGCAATTGCCCCGTAGCCCTTTCCAGCCTTGTGGAGGTCCACAATTTTGTCTCTGGTGTCTTTTGACAGCTCTTTGGTCTTGCCCATGGTAGTAGTTGGCGTCTGACTGACTGTGGGGTGGACAGGTGTCTTTAAAGAGCTCAGACAGGTGCTACTAAGTTAGATTAATAAGTGGAGTAGAGGTGGACTTTTTTAAGGCACAGTAACAGGTCTTTGAGAGCCAGAATTATTCTTGCTGTTTCTCAGGTGTTCAAATACTTATGTTCAGCAGTGCAAGACATACATTTTTTAAAAATCATACAATGTGATTTCCTGATTTATTTTTTTATTCTGTCTGAGTGGGAATGCACCTACAATGTCATAATTTCAGACCCCTCCATGATTTCTAAGTAGGAGAACTTGCAAAATCGCAGGGTGTTCAAATACTTCTGTTCCTCACTGTATATATCTTGTTCATTCCCTGTCTAAGGCTTTATTCACACAGTCAGCAGAGCATGTTTATCAAGCTCGCCTGTTTTCGGCCATAAAATTAGACAGGCATTTTTCATTCGACAGCCTTTCTTTTGCCGAGCATTTATTAAAAGTCTCACAGTTGATGAATTACGGTAGATTTGTCATAATGTCCTTAGACTGACCTCTGGTGGTTGTTTTTCAGGGCGACATATAAAGTCGTATGTGTCCAGGGAAGTACAACTTTTAATGCAAAAAGTTGCAACTCTCCACTGAAAACAGATGTAGAAAAGTACGCCAGCCCTGGGGTGCGGTAGAAATTAGTCTGTTTTTGCTACAAGTTCAGGGACAAATAAGGGTGCACCTACATAAATAGGTTGTAGAAAAGTCGCAAAAGTTAGAAAACTTCAGAATTGGTGTAAAAAAAAATCAAAATAGCCTGATGAGGAGCAAAAGCTTTAAAAACAAGCGCAATTTCAGTAGTAAATGCAACTTAAAAAATAAGATTTTAAAACAGCACTAAAACCAGGCGCAAACACTTTGGTAAATGTGCCCCAATGTTCGGTCAGTGATTGTGAGCCAAAAGCAGGTGCAGGCCTAAACTAAGAACAGGTGCAGATCTTTTCCTCGTCTCTGTGGAGGCTCCACTCCTGGTTTTGGCTCACAATCACTGATGGAAATCATTGACGTGTGAATAAAGCCTCATTCACGTGAGTAGGTGGTCAGTGATGCATCCGTGAAGCTGTCCGTGAAGGATCCTGTGAGGGATACCACCCCTCGCGCCGGCTTGACTTCAACTACGTCGAGCTCATGAGACGCGGTATGGTCCCTGGTTACCAAGACGTGACGTTACACCCTCCTGGAGGAGCATGTAAGGTCAGCTTGGTACAGTTTACACAGACACCTCCTGTCCACGCGGGCACAGAGAGTATACAAGCTGAGAGAGCCTTTTCGCTGCCGCAGTGAAACAGCGCTTTCTCAGCCCGCGTATCTGCCACCAGCTTCTCGTTTGATATAAGCCCGGTCCACTAACGGGATTATATAGGGTGAGAAACCAATCTGCGGTAGCTTATAACTAGGCCGAAACACAGGCATGGGGATTCGTGATCGAGATACAAGACAGCACAAGATTAAATTATATATTTAATCGCCTTAAGGGCACACTAGATATAACACTATACACACAGAATATATACAGTGGTCTGAGGTTACAAATACAGGTAATATGGTATAAACAGGATTACACAAAGTTCAAGTCAGTTACCGGGTAGATGAATGTTCCTTTGGGTTATGGTTAGTCCTTTGCTGTATTCACATGGAGAGCAGTGATGTCAGCTAGTTGCATGTCCTTCTAAACACATGGCATGATGTGACCCTCCTTCAGAGAAAAGACACGCCTGCTTGCTGGCACATGCCTTTTAACCTGTAGCCGTTCCCTCCCGGCCCTTGGGAGCGGTCCACCCCCCCCCCCCCCCCTCTGCTGGGCTGGCAGCAAATGGCCCACAAAACCCTTTAGGGTTCGTAGCTCCAGGCCAGAAGGTCACAGGGAGATGGTTCTGGGACCAACGGATCCGCCTGAGTTCCGGCTACCAGTAGAGTCCAAGCATGGTACTGTTATTGGGTTTCTGTAGGGAGATATGTATATCTCCCTTCCCTGGCATTCCACCAACAAACTAAGACCATGGGCATATTCATCGTGGCCTCCGGGACAAAAATATGTATCCGGTTTGCGCCTGTGATGGCCGGGCGATTCATAATTCCTTATAAATCGACGGTTCCATGCTGTCTTTTGATTGAACTGGGGAATGGCTTAGACCCCCTTCAGGGAGGTTTTCCTGCAGGATCCATGCTGTCTGAATGGGGTGTGAAATTGTAAACAAAGGTGGCATGCAAGAAGTTCCCTGCCATATGGCTGGGGCTTTAAAGCAGGGCCCTCCTGTGGAGTTCCTTACCTCTATCTTTCAGCAAATGGCGGGTGTAGGGACATGGCTGACGGTAAATATTAATCCATATTTCTCACAGGTCCGTTTTTGGCTGTCTGTGTTGCATCCGTGTTTCATTGACACTGAACAGCTGAAAAATAATTTTCAAAGAGTCTATTCTTAATGATTTGTGAAACACGAATGCAACACGGATGACATCCGTGTTGCATCCGTGGTTTTTACAGACCCATAGACTATAATAGACGTGATGGATCCCTGAACACAGCCAAAATAGAGCATGCATCCGTGCTAAAAACACTGCCCCACGGACTGTGCTAAAACAGTGATGTGTGAATACACACATTCAAATAAATGGGGACATGTGCTGTCCGTGGAGAACATGTACAGCACACGTCCGTGAAACACTGACGTGTGAATGAGGCTTAAGGGCTGTATTACACTGGCTAATGAGCATTTGCATGAACGCTCATTAGCGATCATCTTGCAGTGTAATAATGGCGCCGATTGCACGTTTGCTCGTTCATCGGGCAGTTCTGATTTTTAAGCATGCTTAAAGATTAGCACTCGCCAGCGGCAGATCGTGCAGTCTAATAGCGATCTGCTGCCGACAAACCACTATACAGCATGGGGACAATCGCTTGCTTAATCTGCCTGTGCAGGTTTAGGCTACATTCACACTAACGTATTTTGTCTCTGTGTCCGTTTTTTTTTTGTTTATTTATTTATTTATTTTTTTTGTGTGTGGATTGGATGAGGACCCATTCATTTCAATGGGTCTGCAAAAAATGCGGACGGCACACGTAGCCCTGCAAAATATATAGAGCATGTCTTTTTCTTGTCCGTTTTGTGGACAAGGATAGGCATTGTTACAATGGATCTGAAAAAAAACAAAAAACGGATGCAACACGGATGTCATCCGTATTTTTTGCGGACTTCAAAATACATACGGTCGTGTGGATGTAGCCTTCAGGTCACACTTCAGTTATTAAGTCAATTATTTCTGTCAGTTAGGGCTCATTCAGACGGCCGTATGTTGCTTTCTGCATCTGATCCGCAATTTCTATGGGGCCCCAAAAGAGGCGGAAAGCACACTGTGTGCTGTCCGCATCTTTCCTTCCATTCCATGGCTCCGCAAAACAAATAAAACATGTTCAGAGAAAATCAGGATGTGGCTCCATTGAAGTCTATTGTGTTTTTTGCGGACATGCTGAACTGTGCGAATTTTTGCGAACATCAAAAAACATACTGCCTGTGCCGAAAATATTCGTTTGCTTAAACTATAAGGTGGTGCTCAGCTATTTTCAGAAGTCCCATTGAAATGAATAGGAAGGGCACTGCAATCCTCGGCTATTTTCAGCAGTCCCATAGGAAGGAATGGAGGGTGGTCGCGCAATCGTGGTGTGCTCTCCAATTGTGGTGGGCTCTGTTAGTATATGTGTGGTGGGCTCTGTTAGTATATGTGTGGTGGGCTCTGTTAGTATATGTGTGGTGGGCTCTGTTAGTATATGTGTGGTGGGCTCTGTTAGTATATGTGTGGTGGGCTCTGTTAGTATATGTGTAAAAAAATA
Organism: Bufo gargarizans; assembly: GCF_014858855.1. Lineage (NCBI taxonomy): Eukaryota > Metazoa > Chordata > Amphibia > Anura > Bufonidae > Bufo > Bufo gargarizans. The sequence continues at coordinate 514,536,197 of NC_058083.1, forward strand.
AATAAAAATAGAACATGTTATATTTTTTTTTTTTGCGGCGGACAAAATCTTGCAGATCGTGGACCTATTCAAATAAATGGGACCGCCTCCAGAAACAGCGGGCACACGACCGGTCAGTAGCATGTCCTAAGGGTGCCTTAACATGCGGTGGATTTTGTTGCAGAAAAATCAGTTCCATTGAGGCCTCATGCACACGACCGTTGTGTGCATCTGTGTCCGTTGTTCCGTTTTCCGTGATTTTCTGCGGACCCATTGACTTTCAATGGGTCCGTTGAAAACTCGGAGAAAAAAACAGTTTGTCATCCGCGTCTGTGATCCGTGTTTCCTGTCCGTCAAAAAAATATGACCTGTCCTATTTTTTTGACGGACAACGGTTCGCGGACCCATTCAAGTCAATGGGTCCGTGAAAAAACACGGAGGCATACAAGATTGCCGTCCGTGATCCGTGTCCGTAGGCTACTTTAGCACAGACGGATCCGCAGATCCGTCTGCATACAGCTTTTTCAGAGCTGAGTTTTTTACATCGTGAAAACTCAGATCCGACAGTATATTCTAACACAGAGGCGTTCCCATAGTGATGGGGACGCTTCTAGTTAGAATATACTAAAAACTGTGTACATGACTGCCCCCTGCTGCCTGGCAGCATCCGATCTCTTACAGGGGGCTGTGATCCGCACAATAAACCCCTCAGGTGCCGCACCTGAGGGGTTAATTGTGCGTATCACAGCCCCCTGTAAGAGATCAGGGGACTCCCCTCCCCTGTATTAAATTCATTGGTGGCCAGTGCGGCCCCCCCTCCCTCCCTCCCCTGTATTAAATTCATTGGTGGCCAGTGCGGCCTCCCCTCTTCCCCCCCCCCCTAATTAAAATCCCCTCCCCTATCATTGGTGGCAGCGGAGAGTTCTGATCGGAGTCCCAGTTTAATCGCTGGGGCTCCGATTGGTTACCATGGCAACCAGGACGCTACTGCAGTCCTGGCTGCCATGGTTACTTAGCAATTTTAGAAGCATTATACTTACCTGTGCTGTCTATGACCGGCCGGGTGCTCCTCCTACTGGTAAGTGAAAGGTCTGTGCGGCGCATTGCTTATAGCACAAGATGCCACCCTTCAAGACACTGCGCCATTGCGATCTGCTGCCTTCCGCCTTTCCATGAGACAATACTCCCAGCACAGTCTAGCATGCGCCCAGAAGGAAGCCCTGTCCAGACCTAGACAATCATTATTATTTACTCACCACAAGCGCACGCGTCGCTCTGAGAACCTAGATCAGCCACGGCATTCCCGCCTGCCTGTTTTTGTCACTACTTACAGTGCACAATACTCGCAGATCTGTAATATGGTAAGAAACTATTACCTGTACTGTCAACAGATGACCAATGGCGCAGTGTCTTGACGGGTGGCATCTTGTGCTCAGCCCGTAGAGCGCCCACACTGGGCAATAGACTCTGCCCCTCTTTGTATTCTGAGGGGGCACGAGCTTCTCCAGTGTGGTTGCGGTTTCTTGGCAGCTACAAATGTGGGCACAAAATCTGTACGTGCTGCTCTTATATGCGACCTGGCAAGGAAGTTTTTTCCTATGCCATGAATCAAAGTTTTTCCATCAAACAATACATCCACTGTAACAGCACTCATGTGGTGTACTGTATTTCATGTACTCTCTGTTCCCTCCAGTACATTGGTTGCACCACCAATGGCCTTAAGGTTAGACACATCTCTGACATTCCTCATTCACATGCCAGGAATGTGTCTGCAGTCCGCCTGCATTTTTCAGTGGTGCATGGTGGCAACACAGAGGGTTTAACAGTGCAAGGCCTGGAAAGGGTTACTCCACCACCAAGGGGCGGTAATTACAAGAAGAAGCTTTTGAATCGTGAGTCTTTTTGGATCTTTAAAATGGGGTCCACTGCACCAAGTGGACTCAATCGGAAACATGACCTGATATTACATTATTGAATTTTTGATCCATGATTTGTATGTGTTCTTTTGTTTTAAATTAACTATTCTTTTTAGCACTTGTTGTCAATTTCATTTGAAGGAGGGGCTTGTAGTTAGTGTCCACCTGCTTTTAGGTGGAGGCGCTATATATCTAACCCCCTCCTCAGTATGTGTATGTCATGAGGAAGGATCGCAATTGTCTCTGATCCGAAACATGTAGACTGGACTGTAACTGGCTTTTATCTGCACTGGAAAATAAAGGTAACATTTTAACCGAGCTGGACCCTTTTCTCTTTTTACTCAAGTAACGCTGTGGTTCTTTGCATGGTCCGTGCTTGGTGTGAAAGGGTTTGAGCACGCCTACACTTTCTTTCTGCCCACCTTCTAGTAGTGGTCTGCCCATATGGAGAACTTACCACATGCCCGGTGAGGTGGCTATAGGCCATGTGGATGGAAATTCTCCTCCCCTCACGACCGAATGACTGGGTCTACAGTACAGTTTCTTCCCTATGTTTTCTTACCGCAACTGTTTAATATTTCTTATATCATTTAAGAGTTTTCCCCTACTGCAAAACATGTTCCTATACGTGTTTTGTTTCTCCTATTTACCCATCCTGTCTGTCTACCCCATCCCACAACTTGCTCCTTGTCAGCACAACAGGATTAGAGCAATACATATAGGCGTAAATAATGATTCACACATAAGGCTTTCCTATCTATGGATTCAAGCATCTTGTTATGGTGTACTCTCCCTTGGATATTATGAGATTCTATCATATCACCCCCTACACCCCATTATAATTCTGATATGGCTGATGTTTTAATGTAAAAGGGTTGAACGCACCAGCAATGAGGAGCCAAATTTTCTGATTCATGAACAAGCATAAAGTAAGAATAGCCTTGTTACAGGAAACAAACTTTCGACATAAACATGTTCCTACTCTATCTCGCCTGCAATATAACCAGTGGTTTCACAGCACATCCCCTCGATCAGCTTCCAAAGGGGTTAGTATAGCTATACACAAGTCGATCCCCTTTGCTTGGCGTTCATCCCAAATTGACCCTGACGGGAGATATATCTTTCTCAAGGGAGTTATAGGCTCACAGATGTTTATCTTTCTCAATAGGCCAAAATAGCCCTAGTGTGAATCACTTACACAGACTAATACTGTGTCAGATGCTTCCACAGAAAAACAAAAACTAATAAAGTTTTTTCCATCAAGGGCCAAAATGCAAGGGGAGGTATATAAGTAATGCTAGTAGGGGTATATGGGTCCCCTTATCACATATCGCAGAGGGAGAAGCCTTAAGGACAGATTAGTACATAGCCACTATACTGGCCCTTCAAAAGAAGGCACTTGGCTGGATAGAAAACCAATGGGGGTCTTTAAATGCGGCACTTGTAAGGCTTGCAACTATATCCGTACTACCAAGACAGTGACTTGTTCGGCCACGAACCATACTCATATAGTGAAAGACTTTATCAACTGTAAAACCAAGGGAGTGATCTATATAGGACAATGTACTTGTCCTAAAGATTATATTGGTAAGACTTTCAGAGAAATGAGACGGCGCGTGTGCGAACACATAAACAATATAGTTAAGCACAAGGATACACCTATTGCCAATCATATGAATGAACATCATAATGGTGATTTGAAATCCATTGTTTTCTCTGCACTTGAGACTCTTCCCATACTGGGAGGCTACTGGGACCGGAAAATCTTGCAAAAAGAAACAGAATGGATATACCGTTTTCGATCCCAGTCGCCGAGTGGTCTCAATGAGAGACTAACCTACACCTGCTTTTTATGACCTGCTTTCTCTCCCTATCTATAATCCTGCCTCTACCTCTTGTATTGAGTAGAGTTCAAAGCTGTACCCTATGGCACGTGAAGCGCCTTATTTTTTCTGATGACATATATCAATCATCATGTATCTTTATGAGACAGGACCTGGTCATCCACCATAATATGGAGGGCCCGCCCTTCTCCCACCACCAATGCTTTTATATATTATATTTTCCTTGTATATCTATTTTCACAAAAATCCAAAAAATACTCTGCTATTACGTGTCACAGTTTAACTTTAGGTGCGCTCCAGTAATAATTTCTATCTTCCTATGTCTATATATATGAATCGTCTTACATATATACAGTACAGACCAAAAGTTTAGACACACCTTCTCATTCAAAGAGTTTTCTTTATTTTCATGACTATGAAAATTGTAGATTCACACTGAAGGCATCAAAACTATGAATTAACACATGTGGAATTATATAAATAATAAAAAAGTGTGAAACAACTGAAAATATGTCATATTCTAGGTTCTTCAAAGTAGCCACCTTTTGCTTTGATTACTGCTTTGCACACTCTTGGCATTCTCTTGATGAGCTTGAAGAGGTAGTCACCTGAAATGGTTTTCACTTCACAGGTGTGCCCTGTCAGGTTTAATAAGTGGGATTTCTTGCCTTATAAATGGGGTTGGAACCATCAGTTGTGTTGTGGAGAAGTCAGGTGGATACACAGCTGATAGTCCTACTGAATAGACTGTTAGCTGCTTTTTTCTTGCCATAATACAAATTCTAAGTAAAGAAAAACGAGTGGCCATCATTACTTTAAGAAATGAAGGTCAGTCAGTCCGAAAAATTGGGAAAACTTTGAAAGTGTCCCCAAGTGCAGTCACAAAAACCATCAAGCGCTACAAAGAAACTGGCTCACATGCGGACCGCCCCAGGAAAGGAAGACCAAGAGTCACCTCTGCTGCGGAGGATAAGTTCATCCGGGTCACCAGCCTCATAAATCGCAGGTTACCAGCAGCTCAGATTAGAGACCAGGTCAATGCCACACAGAGTTCTAGCAGCAGACATATCTCTAGAACAACTGTTAAGAGGAGACTGTGTGAATCAGGCCTTCATGGTAGAATATCTGCTAGGAAACCACTGCTAAAGACAGGCAACAAGCAGAAGAGACTTGTTTGGGCTAAAGAACACAAGGAATGGACATTAGACCAGTTGAAATCTGTGCTTTGGTCTGATGAGTCAAAATTTGAGATCTTTGGTTCCAACCACCGTGTCTTTGTGCGACGCAGAAAAGGTGAACGGTTGGACTCTACATGCCTGGTTCCCACCGTGAAGCATGGAGGAGGAGGTGTGATGGTGTGGGGGTGCTTTGCTGGTGACACTTTTGGGGATTTATTCAAAATTGAAGGCATACTGAACCAGCATGGCTACCACAGCATCTTGCAGCGGCATGCTATTCCATCCGGTTTGCGTTTAGTTGGACCATCATTTATTTTTCAACAGGACAATGACCCCAAACACACCTCCAGGCTGTGTAAGGGCTATTTGACCATGAAGGAGAGTGATGGGGTGCTGCACCAGATGACCTGGCCTCCACAGGCGCCGCACCTGAACCCAATTGAGATGGTTTGGGGTGAGCTGGACCGCAGAGTGAAGGCAAAAGGGCCAACAAGTGCTAAGCATCTCTGGGAACTCCTTCAAGACTGTTGAAAGACCATTTCAGGTGACTACCTCTTGAAGCTCATCAAGAGAATGCCAAGAGTGTGCAAAGCAGTAATCAAAGCAATAGGTTTAGGTACAGGGACAGGGCACCCCCACCATCAGGAGGTGTCCCTGGGCTGAGCAAGCCATAGGGTCATAACTAGGGACAAATCCTTGACCCCTGTCTACTCAAACAACCCATATACCCCTACTAGCATTACTTATATACCTCCCCTTGCATTTTGGCCCTTGATGGAAAAAACTTTATTATTTTTTTGTTTTTCTGTGGAAGCATCTGACACGGTATTAGTCTGTGTAAGTGATTCACACTAGGGCTATTTTGGCCTATTACCCATCTATAAAATTAAAGTTACTTTTAAAGGGCTTCTGTCACCCCGACAAAAGTCATTTTTCGTTTTTTGGCTACTTAAAATCCTTATACAGCGATTTTTCAATATATAGTGCTCTTAGCCTTTTTCGTTCACTATTTTCTTTAAAAAACTGACTTTTATAATATGTAAATTACCTCTCTACCAGCAAGTAGGGCGGTTACTTGCTGGTAGCAGCCGCATCCTGCTTTAAAAAAAAAACGATAGCTGGCCCTGTCAATCAACAGGAGGAGGGGGGCGTTTTTTTGAAAGCAGGATGCGGCTGCTACCAGCAAGTAACCGCCCTACTTGCTGGTAGAGAGGTAATTTACATATTATAAAAGTCAGTTTTTTTAAAGAAACTAGTGAACGAAAAAGGCTAAGAGCACTATATATTGAAAAATCGCTGTATAAGGATTTTAAGTATATCACAGAAATATTAGCTATTCAATTAAAATTTAACTTTTACTAGATAATAATTAAGAGTAATATTTCATGATATTTTATCAAATGCCAGACTGAAGGTAGAATCAAGACCCACAGTGGACATCAAGGCAGTAGGTCATTAAATATTGAAGGTAAGAGATATAGCACTTACAGTTGGATGATTCATATATAGCTGGATCGGATCTGGTGAGGTCAGGAGGAATTATTATCCCTAATGATGCCCTGAGGTGTCTACCCCTGCCTACAGGCAGAGCACCCGCCCCGAAAGGGGCGACCCCACCTCTCGGTGGCTAAACCCTTTCCTTACTCTCACGTGACCCTAAGGTTCTCCCTCTGTTTTGAAGGACAAAGACATCAATCCTTGATGGTATAAATTTTGTTGTCCCGACGCGTTTCCCCAAGTAAAAAATCCTTGGTTCCTCAGGGGACTTTGCTGGTTATATTCGCATAGCCGAAGGATGGTGGCTATATACTAGCGATGATGGTGGCTGATGATACGCAACCTCTATGTATTAATGCAGAGTTTAAATAGCGGAGTTTTGGCGCCAAATAGATAGTACCGCCCCTTCTGACTCAGGAGTGATTCCAACTCCTTCAGCAGCAGTAGCACAGGTATCACATATCCAAACTATCACTTCGCCAACTGCCGTACTCAAGGAGTAATATATATGTGTTCATGTGACTGTCCACTAAACTATGTTGGAAAAACCAAACGTGAATTTAGGCGAAGGGTATGCGAACACCTAGGCGATATTAGGAACAAAAGGGATAGACAGATGGCACGCCACATTAATGAATATCATAGTGGGGATGCTAAAATACTTAAGTTTCAGGTGGTTGAGGTGGTTAGACAGTCACCCAGGGGTGGTGACTGGGATAACAAAATACAGAGAAAGGAAGCCCAGTGGAGCCATAGACTGAAAACAGTTTACCCCCAGGGACTTAATGAACAAATTTCTTATACATGCTTCATCTGATGTTACTCCTCCCCCCGTTTCCAACTATGTCTCCAGTTAACTAACCATAAAACATGGGATCCGTAAATTCATTAATAAGACCAGGTTTCCAGAGTATATTTGAACCGGAATAGGTTCACAAGTCTTATACATCTTCTTACATTATTTATCGAATTGAGGCATCGATTTATTATAATATGTATTCCAATCTAGTTTCTTCAGATTGTACATAATCGCAGGGTTTTGGATCATGTAAGATTAGTAAAATCAGACCGATCGTAGTAACTAATACAAGTGATGCACGATGCGTTCCACAGCCGGCTAGGCTTGCGTTCCACAGAGAGGAAGTAGTGATCATGTGAGGTCTGAGCTCCCGATCACATGACCGGACGTGACGCATAGTATTAACGGCGCGCTCTGAGGGAACCAGCAGCGGGACTGGATGACAGGTACATCATTACCCTGCTACCCAGACCCAAGACCAATGATATGACCGGTATTGTGGGGCATTACTAGTGATTGGCCACCTTAGATATCAATCACTCCTGAGTCAGAAGGGGCGGTACTATCTATTTGGCGCCAAAACTCCACTATTTAAACTCTGCATTAATACATAGAGGTTGCGTATCATCAGCCACTATCATCGCTAGTATATAGCCACCATCCTTCGGCTATGCGAATATCACCAGCAAAGTCCCCTGAGGAACCAAGGATTTTTTACTTGGGGAAACGCGTCGGGACAACAAAATTTATACCATCAAGGATTGATGTCTTTGTCCTTCAAAACAGAGGGAGAACCAATGAGCCCACCGTGAGGTAACACCTTAGGGTCACGTGAGGGTAAGGAAAGGGTTTAGCCACTGAGAGGTGGGGTCGCCCCTTTCGGGGCGGGTGCTCTGCCTGTAGGCAGGGGTAGACACCTCAGGGCATCATTAGGGATAATAATTCCTCCTGACCTCACCAGATCTGATCCAGCTATATATGAATCATCCAACTGTAAGTGCTATATCTCTTACCTTCAATATTTAATGACCTACTGCCTTGATGTCCACAGTGGGTCTTGATTCTACCTTCAGTCTGGCATTTGATAAAATATCATGAAATATTTGGAATTAATACTTCTCTTAAATATTATCTAGTAAAAGTTAAATTTTAATTGAATAGCAAATATTTCTGTGATATATTTGATGATAGCTTTTCACACTACTATATGACACTCTGTGATTGTGAAGGATTTTAAGTAGCCAAAAAACAAAAAAGGACTTTTGTCGGGGTGACAGAAGCCCTTTAACTGAGCACGTCTGAACTGAGATATTTAATTACCTACGTGTGTACTATTGATCATCATATGATATAAATTTGTTACTTTGTCACAGATGTTTACCCTGGGAAACATATATGTCACCGGGTTGACTGGATATGTAAGGTATTGCTGATATTCAGAGATTTCGCAGAAGGTTCCACTATCCTGGGCGGAGATTTGAATGTTGCACTAGATCCATCGGTGGATTCCTCCGGCCTCTCCACTTCCATCTCCAAGCTGACTCTGGATAGGTTGCGGGCATCCCTGGCGGACTCTACACTAGTTGATGCCTGGCGACTGTTGCACCCTAGGGACAGGGACTACTCCTTTTTCTCCCACCTCCATCAATCATATCACCGGCTAGATTACCTGTTTGTTCCTCCACAACAATTACACCTCTGCCATAAGTTAGAAATGGGGAATATAGTTTTGTCAGACCATGCGCCGGTTTTCCTTAATTATAATTTACAGGATATCCCTAACTGCTTATAGGTGGAGACTAAATTGCACCCTTTTGAGTGCAGGGAAAAATGTAAAGCGAATAGAGGAAGCTCTACAAGTTTATTTTAGAATGAATGACTCCCCAGAGATATCTAGAGGCCTATTATCAGAGGCCGGTTATTAGGGGACACATCATAGCTCTAGGGGCCCTTATTAATAAACTTAGACAACAAACCTGTTTAAAGCTACAAGATAAGTGCTAAGCAATTAAACCAGGCACGTACAGAATCATGTCTTCTAACACAATCCTCTGGAAGTATTCTACTGGTGTGTGAAGGGAAACGGCACCACTGGTGACATCTGGACCAGAGAAATCAGTACATGGACTAGTGAAATCCTTCTTCAGCCAGCGATATCGGTCCCGGGGCATAGTCCGATGAGTTGTTTGGCTTGGTTTGGTTGTCTCAACATCCTCATCATCATCAGCTGGGCAATCAATGGGTGTCTGATTCTGTTCGTCCACTGGACTTGCATCCTCATCCACCTCCTCGTCACTTCAAAGTCACTCTCTCCGGTTTAGACAGCTTCAATGACGTCTTTCACAGTGTAAACACTTTCCTTGCTCGTAGCATTCTGAAATGGAAATAATAGTGGGAAGAGTTAGAGAATGCTAAAGTCTGAATCATTTCAATGCAAATGAATAGTAATTATGTGATACTTTCCACTCTTGTCCCACAATACTGTGTGACCACTTAGATCAGGGATGGCCAACCTGCGGCTCTCCAGCTGTTGTAAAACTACAATTCCCACCATGCCCTGCTGTAGTTGTAGACAGTATGGGCATGCTGGGAGTTGTAGTTTTGCAACAACTGGAAAGCAGGTTGGCCATCCATGACTTGCATCAACATACTAAAAGGAACATCCAGATCCACACAGTCAAGAATCTTCACACCTATCCCCACACCCATACAGTAACCATCATACACAACCAGTGTCTGGCTTTAGATATTTGAGCAAACAAAGCCGAAAAAAACGGCTGTATATGTATTTTTACAGATAAAATACAGCCAAAGTTTCAAATACTGCTACTGGAAGGGCTTGAAATACCACAACAATAAATCATGTTTTTATTCAGAATTACTCAAATCTGTTCTAAACAGATAAAAAAAAAAATAGAAATGGCAATTAATCAAACATTATAATTCTAAAATGTTAAATAACCGCACTTACTAATGATAGTTGAATATGTTACTTTATATAGCTGTTCCCGCTTTGGTTATTTAGCACAATGTCACTTTTGTTGTAAAGTCGCTTAGATACAGGATGAAGTTCATATATGCTTATTCAGATATATTCACTTGCCTTTTCGATGTTACATCGCCTGTCTTTAGAGCAAGATGCTTAACCCTCCTTGTTCAAATCTTTAGCCTCTACCTGCATGTAGCGGTGCCCCGGCCGGAGGTGTACGCTCGTGTTTGGGAAGCCAACAAGTTTTTCTGGAGCATTGGTGTGACGTCACACTCTCCTGTATGGAAGCCTTCAAGGACCAAAAAACCGACGCGTTTCGGAAATGCCTGTTTCCTTCGTCAGGGATGATCATCCCTGCCATATGCCAATTTGACTACCATCCTTACTCAACGTTGTAAAACTACAACAAAGACATATCAAGCTGAAGATCTAAGTTGGTGCATGCATTCAACAATAATTTAGTAATTACATCTTCTAGACCAGGGGTGTCCAAACTTTTTTCGAGGAGGGCCAGATTTGATAAAGTGAACATGTGCGAGGGCCGACCATTTTGCCCACCATTCTTTGAACCATTAAAATCACATGCAAATTAACTATTTTTTTTTGCAAATTTTATTGCAAACGGCATACCTTTCATTTTGTAACTTGGATGACAAATCTAAACAGGTGTTAAATCACTCTGCCTTCAATATAAAAAACAGGAGGCAGAAATATGTCGGAAACAGTACATTACAAGGTTGTCTGTTAACTTTTAAATTCCAAAAATGTGAACTGGAACATAACACCAAGTATACTCATATGTTCAAATATATTTATAACTGATTGACCAACTGACATTGAAGGGAACCTGTTATCAACTTTATTCCGCCCATACTATACTAAAGGCAGAATAAAGTAGAGGCAGGTGAGTTGATTTCAGCGGTCTGTCATTTATAAGTTAAAGGGTTTCTACCACTTCCTTTTCACATAATTAGCTTTCAGACACTAGCGATCCGCTAGTGTCTGCTCTGCCAAACAATCCTAATATAATAGCTTTTGGGGCAGCCTTATTGATATGCTAATGACCCTCTAGGTGCGCGTCTGTATTCGGCGCATGCGCAGTTAATGTCCGACCGCTTCCCTGCTCAGACATCTCCACTGCGCCTGTTCCTCGGAGCACTATGACGTCATAGGCGCAGTGGAGATGTCTGAGCAGGGAAGCGGTCGGACATTTACTGCGCATGCGCCGAATACAGACGCGCATGCGCGAGAATTCGTCCACTTGATCGCATTCCTGAGGAGATGGGTGGGCTGGAGGGACGCGCTGGGCGGCGGCATTTTGTGAAGGTAGACCGATCCTCTAGGTGCTAATGACGCCCCCATAGCACCTAGAGGGTCATTAGCATATCAATATAAGTTCTTTTTTTAGCGAAACGGCTGCCCCAAAAGCTATTATATTAGGATTGTTTGGCAGAGCAGACACTAGCGGATCGCTAGTGTCTGAAAGCTAATTATGTGAAAACGAAGTGGTAGAAACCCTTTAAAAGTAAGTGGTTGCCGAGAAACCAACATCACAATCATTGCAGACTGGGCCTGGAAAAGAGTCCCGGCCACCCGAGAAGAGTAATGGTTATTCATGAATTCCTGCTCTCCTGCTGGTGACTGACCGTCTTCTACCTAGTTTTCTCCCTTTCTCTCTAGGAGAGAACTGCCAGTCATCAGCAGATGGGTGAGAGAGCAGGAGATTATGAATGACCAGGACTCTTCTCAGGTAGATTTGACTCTTTTCCAGGCTCAGTCTGCAATGATTATGATGGTGGTTCTCGGTAACCACTTACTTTTAGCTCATGAGTGATACACTGCTGAAATCAGCATTTCTGTCACTAATTTATGCCGCCCCCTGAGTGAGGTCAGCATAAAGTTGATGACAGGTTCCCTTTAACTGAGATTTGATGCGCAAAATATCACGCAAGTGAAAGTCACTTAGTCTTGTCCGCATGCGATTCTTGTTAAGGTTCATAACAGAGAATGTCTTCTCACACAAATATGTTGAGCCAAACAAGCTCAGCATTTTCTTTGCCAATGTTCGAATCTCTTTAAAATGGCTCTTATCCAGTTGGCTGTAAAATTTCACAAGAGAGAGCTGTTGGTGCCGACTGCGTAACTCACTGTCACAATGCAGGTCAATGAGCTCGAGCTGCAGCTGATCTGGAGCATTGTCGGGGTCAACAGAGAATGGAGAGAAGAAAAGGGTGATCTCCTTTTCAATAGCTGCAAAGCAAGAGATGCGATGTCTGCTGCATACCTGCTAGTTTGCGCACCGATATCATCCTGTGGAAAACTGTTCATTATTTCCTGCAACGCTGAAAAATGAATGGTATTGGGCGGTGTTTGTGACAGATGCTTTTGGAAAAGTTGCAGCTTTGTTCGAAAGGCTTTGAGGTGTGAATAAAGCTGGTTCACCGCTGCATCTTTGCCCTGAAGACTCGTGTTCAGTACATTCAGATGCTTTGTTATGTCGACCAGAAACCCTCAATCAGCCAGCCAAATAGGATCAGATAGTTCTCGCATCGGTTGTCCCGTTGTTTCCAAGAATTCTCCAATTTATTTTCTGAGAGAGTAGAAACGCTGCAGTGCAGACCCTCGACTGAGCCATCTTACAGCCAACTGAGCTGTGTCGGAGAGGTCCGTGCTTTCATCACAGGCTATTGAAAAGAAGTCAAAATCAACTCCTTTTGACGTTAACTGTCTCTTAATATCTGGTGAAATTTCTTCTACTCTCCGTGCTACAGTGTTACGAGCCAGGCAAATTTTGGAAAACTCTGACTTCTTCTCGGGACAGATATTCTGCACCATTTTCATAACTCATTCTTTAATAAAGTCACCCTCAGCAAAAGATTAGCAATTTTTAGCAATTAACGTTGCTGCCTCATAGCTAGCCCTTGTGGCATTTTCATTTGACTCACGGGCTCTTGTAAAAAATCGCTGTTGTGACATTAAAACAGCTTCAAGTTGCTTCACCTTGTCACTGCGGTCGCGCCCTGTTAGCTTGACGTATGTGCTGTGTCTCAACTGGTAGTGTCTCTTGACATTAAATTCCTTATTAACAGCCACCGTCTCGTGGCATATTAGACAAACACAGTGATTCCGTATTTCAGTGAAAAAATATTCCACTTTCCACCTGTCCTGGAAGCGGCGTCCCTCACTGTCAACTTTTCGTTTATTTGTAGTTGCCATTATAAAAATTGGCCAGATGGGGAGAAGTTATTTGTAGAGAGTACTAGGAGCACAATCAGATAATCAGATTCTAGCCCAGTGACGTACAGTGAGGGGTTAATGAAGGGTATGACAGCTTGCTACCACTGATTTGGATTATGCCCCCTTTTCTGCTTTAGTTCACAGCCCAGCCTGCAAGTGTGTGTTTTTTTCCCTCAATAGACTCAAATAGGCTCAATAGCCCTTATGGTCGCTCTGGCCTTGTGGCTGTAAGTGTGGAGGCGCAGGGAGAAGGAAAGGCGACGTTAATTGGTGATGACTTTGATTATGATGTTGGGACCTGGAACTCAGCGCTAGAACGCAGACAGAAATGTTTTATTACATTTTTTCTTCTACATTTGGGACCTTCACACTGTATAAATGTCCTCTGGGGGTAATGTGACCATGGAGGTAGGAGACCTCAACAAACTGCAACTTAATCGATCACAATTATATGTTATGTGCAGTATGACCGATATTCTGGCCTTACAAGAGAAGAAAAGCCGAGATCTCGCGATGTCCGAGATCTCGTGACATCTGAGATTTGGGCTTTCCTTCTCCCTGAGCCCAAATCCTGCAAGATCTCGGACGTTGTGAGATCTTGGCTTTCCTTCTCTGTGAAGGCAAAGACCAAATCTCGCGTGATCTCGGACGTCGCCGCGAGATTTGGCCATACTGATGCAGCCTCTTCCTGTAAGCTGTGGGCTCCCGGTGAGTAGCTGCCAGTGACTGGTGAGAGGGGCCGGGGACCGGCATACCCACGATTTAATCAAACTTTGGACATGCCTGTTCTAGACATTCTAATAATCACAAAAAAAAAAAAAAAACAGGGATTTTGCTTAGGGTACTTTCACATTAGCGGCAGGGGACTCCGGCGGGTGAACATCCTGTCGGATCCGTCCTGCTGCTAGTTCACATGTGCCCCCGGACTACCGCTCCGTCCCTATTGACTATAATGGGGGCAGAGTTCCGGCGGCAGTGGACGGCGAGAGGCAGCCGGACTAAAAGTACTGTATGACGTAGTTTTAGTCCGGCTGCCTCTCGCCGTGCTGCCGCCGGAACTCCGCCCCCATTATAGTCAATGGGGACAGAGCGGCAGTCCGGGGGCACATGTGAACTAGCGGCAGGACGGATCCGACAGGCTGTTCACCCGCCGGAGTCCCCTGCCGCTAGTGTGAAACTAGCATTACTTCAGTGTTGAGCTATCCACTTCAGTGAAGGAGGGAGATGTGCATCCAGGAAAGTTTGCAAGTTATATGAGTTCATGGCCTGATGGTGAGACCTATTTACACATCTACCATCCAATGGTATTACAAGGCTAAACAGTAAGACCTAATGACTATGTAAATAAGGTCTTACAAGAAAAAAACATTTGCAGGTTTGTTTTTGGTACAGCTAAAAGTGATGTTTGCAACAGTGGCCCTTACAGGGTTAAACCTTGAGTTTTCAACTGATAGGACTGGGGCAGTCTGAGCTCTAGATCTATCAAGTGATCTACCAGATTAAAGCTTTATACCTGTATTACCGCTGTGACCTGTAATTGTCTATAGTGGTGATATGAAGGTGTGACGTGCTTTGACCTGAAACATGGAGGAACTGCCTTGATAAGATATTAAACATCTACACTTTATTATGTCCTCCAGTGTTTCCTCTTCTTATCTCCAGTAATTGTATTTTACATGGGATTTTCTAAAATTTTTACATCGGTTCATCTTCTTTCCATTCAGATTCCTACAATATAGGATCCGCTCAGTGGATATCTCCTGTATAAGATCATTCATCTTTTTGACCCATCAAGGATGAATAGGGACAGAGACAAGATGGCAGAGAGTATTATAAATCTCACCCTAGAGATCCTCCTCCGGCTTACTGGAGAGGTGAGAGATTCTGATGATGTCACATTACATCATCTTCTCTATGTTACTAACAGATTGACATGACTGGAGAGGTGAGGGACTCTGGAGATATATGGAATATTTATTACTGCGTCTCTCCATAACCAGGAATACACAGTAGTGAAGAAGACTTCCAGTGAGCATTGTCAGGACCCTGTGTTTGAAGGATGGAGAAGAACCCTAAGAAAAATCTCTGGTCCGACACCTCACATCCTGATACATGAGAAAGTCCATAGAGAGAAGATCCTTGAACTCACCAACAAGATCATTGAGCGGCTGACTGGAGAGGTGACATTGCTTGAAATGAAGGGACATTTATACAGTAATGCTAGGAAGGTAATGACTGTATCATGTTGTCAGGTTCCTATAAGGTGTCAGGATGTCGCCATCTATTTCTCCATGGAGGAGAGGGAGTATTTAGAAGGACACAAAGATCTGTACAAGAGCGTCATGATCATGGAGGATCACCAGCCCCTCACATCATCAGGTAATAGACATGACTAAATACACAGGTCCTCTCATTATTTATATGCAAGGAATGAATTCAGTCACTGTATGTGTTTCCTACAGTTAAAGAAGAGAGAACAACACCGGAGAGATGTCCCAGTCCTCTTCTTCCACAGGATGATTCAGAAGAACATCAAAACGTCCCACAGGATGATCAGGTAGATGGAGATAAGGGCTGATGAAAGGTTCCCTATGATCTGTAGAAGGCTGGAGAGATCTTGTGTTTAGTCTTATTTTATCCAACAGTATTATGTGTTTTATCCTTGATTATTCTTGTTATTAATACTAATAATTATTAATAATATTAATGAGCACCACTTGTGCCTCAGGGTCACTAGGAGTAAAACTTGTTTCCCTAGTATTTCCTACCTTTCCCTGTATAAACGTACGTTCTGTTTCCTATAACTTTGCACAGTGATTCACAATAGTAAAAATAAATGTATTGTGTAACAACCTTACACAATTACCTATTACACAGTACACTTATTGTACACAATATACTTTACAATAAATGGTAGATTTACCCAGTAAAATTCTATCTATCTATCTATCTATCAAAGACCATTAGGTCTTATAACACTTTACTGTACAGGCATGATTACAGCTGACCATAGACATTACACGGTCATGGTTAGAATAAGGAACCAACAGGTTGAATGTATGCAGATATTTGGGTCCGATTTATTCCTGCTGTCGTTTAATCTATGTTTGTCACGATAATTAATGATAATTTTTGGTCATCTAAAAGGTTCCACACGACTTCTCTACAACTGTCTGCTGACCTTTACTATATTTGTTTCACAGCTTTTGAACAATATTAAGGCTGAAGAAACATATGTGAGGCGTGATGAGCAGATCATAGAGGACATTCCTACAGATAACCACCCAGGTGAGTAGTAACCACTACATAAAGCAGAGAAGACTCACAGATTCTGCTCCTTCACTGGCTACTGGTGACTCATTGTATAGTCAGGTAGTGGTGGCAGTTTGGGAGGCATAACGTTTGACAGGTTCTCTTTACTAGCACACCACTGTTACCACTACACGGTGTCCCAGAGTACTGAACAGAAGGTTCTAACTTCTTTGAACCCTCTCTCAGTAGCACTTAGAGAATTCACTTACACTTCATAATTTTTGGGAATTGGAAAGAGACTTATAAAGATATCACAATGTCCTGGCGTAAGGAGTAATTATAGGAAAAAATATCCCCTGTGGTCAGTAACAGCTGTGCTGTTATGCTCACCCCATTCTACTAAAGACTTAAATTTTATCCCAATCTTGGCCCACTCACTGGAGCCCTCAGTTTCTCATTCAAACGGGGAAGAAGGAACTGTTTAATCAGTAATTTAGTCACCTATAGATTACATCGAATAGTCATAAAATCTTGCATGAAAACTTAACTGAGGATAGGTCATCAATATTAAAAGCCTGGAAAACCCCTTTAAAATAGGTTTTCACAGTCAGCACAGAGCTTTAGAAAAGTGATAGTATTATAGCACTAGATTTGTGTATTACAGATTATACATACACTGAACAAAAATATAAACGCAGCACTTTCGGTTTTGCTCCCATTTTGCATGAGCTGAACTCAAAGATCTGAAACATATTCTACATACCCAAAAGACCCATTACTCTCAAATATTGTTCACAAATCTGTCTAAATCTGTGTTAGTGAGCACTTCTCCCTTACCGAGATAATCCATCCCACCTCACAGGTGTGGCATATCAAGGTGCTGATTAGACAGCAGGAATATTGCACAGGTGTGCCTTAGACTGCCCACAATAAAAGCCAACTCTGAAATGTGCAGTTTGATCACACAGCACAATGCCACAGATGTCGCAACGTTTGAGGGAGCGTGCAATTGGCATGCTGACCGCAGGAATGCTACCAGCGCTGTTGCCCGTGCAATGAATGTTAATTTCTCTACCATACGCCGTTTCCAAAGGCGTTTCAGAGAATTCGGCAGTACATCCAACCGGCCTCACAACCGCAGACGACGTGTAACCACACCAGCCCAGGACCTCCACATCCAGCATGTTCACCTCCATGATCGTCTGAGACCAGCCTCCCGGACAGCTGCAGCAACAATCGGTTTGCATAACCAAAGAATTTCTGCACAAACTGTCAGAAACAGTCTCAGGGAAGCTCATCTGCATGCTCGTCATCCTCATGAGTCCAGGTTTGCACTGTTCAGGGCAGATGGCCGACAGCGTGTGTGGCGTCGTGTGGGTGAGCAGTTTGCTGACATCAACATTGTGGATCGAGTGGCCCATGGTGGCGGTGGGGTTATGGTATGGGCGGGCTTATGTTATGGCCAACAAACACAGGTGCATTTTATTGATGGCATTTTGAATGCACAGAGATACCGTGACGAGATCCTGAGGCCCATTGTTGTGCCATTCATCCACGACCATCACCTCACGTTGCAGCATGATAATGCACAGCCCCATATTGCAAGGATCTGTACACAATTCCTGGAAGCTGAAAACACACCAGCATACTCACCGGACATGTCACCCATTGAGCATGTTTGGGATTCTCTGGAACGGCGTATACGTCAGCGTGTTGCAGTTCCTGCCAATATTCTGTAACTTCGCACAGCTATTGAAGAGGAGTGGACCAACATTCCACAGGCCACAATCAACAACCTGATCAACTCTATGCGACGGAGATGTGTTGGCCACACCAGATACTGACTGGTTTTCTGACCGGACACCCCCCCCCCCCCCCAGTAAGGGAAAACTGTGCACATTTCAGAGTGGCCTTTTATTGTGGGCAGTCTAAGGCACACCTGTGCAATATTCCTGCTGTCTAATCAGCACCTTGATATGCCACACCTGTGAGGTGGGATGGATTATCTCTGCAAAGGAGAAGTGCTCACTAACACAGATTTAGGGTCCATTCACACGTCCGTAGTATATTGCGAATCCGCAATACACCCGGCCGGCACCCCCATAGAACTGTCTAATTGCAGACAGGAATAGGACATGTTCTATTTTTTTTCCAGAGCCGCTGACTGGAAGATCGGCGACGCGCTCTGAAAATGCGGCTAGCACACTGTGTGCTGTCCACATCCATTCCTGCCCCATAGAGAATGAATGGGTCCGCATCCGTTCCGCATTCTACGGACGCGTGAATGGACCCTTGGGGTACTTTCACACTAGCGTTATTCTTTTCCGGCATTGAGTTCCGTCCTAGGGGCTCAATACCGGAAAAAACTGATTAGTTTTATCCTAATGCATTCTGAATGGAGAGCAATCTGTTCAGGATGCCTTCAGTTCAGTCCTTTTGACTTTTCAGGACGGAGATAATACTGCAGCAGTCCAAAATTCCGGAACACTTGCCGGAATGCCGGATCCTCCATTTTTGTCCCATTGAAATGCATTAATGCCGGATCCAGCCCCGAGTGTTCCGGCAAAACGGATCTGGCATTGCGGTCTGAGTTCAGCTCATGCAAAATGGGAGCAAAACCGAAAGTGCTGCAGTTTATATTTTTGTTCAGTGTATAATATATTTGAGTAATGCGTATAGAGGTGTAATGGGTATGTACAACGTGTTTACAGTGTATGCGTGTAATTCATTGTGTGTCATGTAAATGTGTATGTATCTATGTAGTATGCATTTGCATGTGTGTAATTTGTATTATGATGTATCTTTAATATGTGTGAGTGAACATATTTTACTATATAGGTTGCGTTCATTTATTTTTTGCCAAAGTAAACGGTAAATGTTTCCATAGGGTTATATTAGCCAGACAGAGGCCAATATAGTGTGCTTTTGGTCTTCATTCGGCTTATATACAAGTATTTCATACAACTATATCCAGTAAAAAAATGTTAGAGAAATCTGTTCATCCTGGATATATTTATTGGATAGAGCCCATAAATATGATATGAACAGAGCATTATATGTACAGTACATGCTGGTATTATTTATATGTATGTGGTACATGTGCAATAATATATTTACTACATCTGTGAGACAGATAGAAGGTGGGCTTTCAGTATCAATATTTCAAAAGAAGGGCTGGGCACTTTCTATAAATGGAGTATGTGGTACTTTATTAAATAAAATGCTATAATAATAATAAAAATAGCAATAACAATAATATAAAACAATACTGATAAAATAACACTGCAATCAAAATAGCGTGTCTGGCCAGACTCAATAGTACCTACAGACAATAAGAACAATTAATAAAACCACAGAGTTCCAATAAAACACAATGATTATCCTTAGATCCAACATCCAAAAATTTTCACATCAATAATCACAAGTCCAAAATTTTGTGTAAATGATCACAAGAAAAGAGTGGTAATTATATTCGAGATTATTTCTCAATATTCGATCCAATGTCCAAACATCTACATATAATCGTGAGTTGTCCGAATTGTTATGTATTAATTAGTCTGTATAACAAGCAAGTTACAACATCAAGAGATATCTTCAAAATAGGACTATGTGTCGATTTCTATTTTTCGTCGCAAATACTTATTCCATCTATGGTTGTGTTGTCTACTCACGAAACAGATATATGTAGGCGGATCCAATCGGCAGTCCGCGGCGTCCCGCGTGGTTATACAGCTACGATCTTCCGCTGCTGTTTTTTTCACGTCAGTATCGACTTTGATGTGGAATAGTAATATACGACTTGTCCCAACAGTTTTCGAAGAAATTTCGACAACTAGTAATATACGACTTGTCCCAACATTTTTCGAAGAAATTTTTACAACTATGTCCTTTGCTTTAACAAGCTTTCACTTACTGGCGCCAGTAGACTCTTTCACAATCCATGGCTCCACAGATGTATGTAATATATCCTTGATAAGTTTTCTCCAAAAGGATTCAAAGCTGTAGGAGTTGGTGGTCCTTGTGTTGAATAGGGTGGTACTGGACCCCCCCTATTCAACACAAGGACCACCAACTCCTACAGCTTTGAATCCTTTTGGAGAAAACTTATCGAGGATATATTACATACATCTGTGGACCCGTGGATTGTGAAAGAGTCTACTGGCGCCAGTAAGTGAAAGCTTGTTAAAGCAAAGGACATAGTTGTCAAAATTTCTTCGAAAAATGTTGGGACAAGTCGTATATTACTATTCCACATCAAAGTCGATACTCACGTGAAAAAAGCAGCAGCGGAAGATCGTATCTGTATAACCACGCGGGACGCCACGGACTGCCGATTGGATCCGCCTACGTACATCTGTTTCGTGAGTAGACAACACAACCATAGATGGAATAAGTATTTGCGACGAAAAGAATAATCGACACATAGTCCTATTTTGAAGATATCTCTTGATGTTGCAACTTGCTTGTTATACAGACTAATTAATACATAAAAATTCGGACAACCCACGATTATACAGGTCCTTCTAAAAAAATTAGCATATTGTGATAAAGTTCATTATTTTCTGTAATGTACTGATAAACATTAGACTTTCATATCTTTTAGATTCATTACACACAACTGAAGTAGTTCAAGCCTTTTATTGTTTTAATATTGATGATTTTGGCATACAGCTCATGAAAACCCAAAATTCCTATCTCAAAAAATTTGCATATCATGAAAAGGTTCTCTAAACGAGCTATTAACCTAATCATCTGAATCAACTAATTAACTCTAAACACCTGCAAAAGATTCCTGAGGCTTTTAAAAACTCCCAGCCTGGTTCATTACTCAAAACCGCAATCATGGGTAAGACTGCCGACCTGACTGCTGTCCAGAAGGCCATTATTGACACCCTCAAGCAAGAGGGTAAGACACAGAAAGAAATTTCTGAACGAATAGGCTGTTCCCAGAGTGCTGTATCAGGGCACCTCAGTGGGAAGTCTGTGGGAAGGAAAAAGTGTGGCAGAAAACGCTGCACAACGAGAAGAGGTGACCGGACCCTGAGGAAGATTGTGGAGAAGGACCGATTCCAGACCTTGGGGGACCTGCGGAAGCAGTGGACTGAGTCTGGAGTAGAAACATCCAGAGCCACTGTGTACAGGCGTGTGCAGGAAATGGGCTACAGGTGCCGCATTCCCCAGGTCAAGCCACTTTTGAACCAGAAACAGCGGCAGAAGCGCCTGACCTGGGCTACAGAGAAGCAGCACTGGACTGTTGCATGTCATTCGGAAATTAAGGTGCCAGAGTCTGGAGGAAGACTGGGGAGAGGGAAATGCCAAAATGCCTGAAGTCCAGTGTCAAGTACCCACAGTCAGTGATGGTCTGGGGTGCCATGTCAGCTGCTGGTGTTGGTCCACTGTGTTTTATCAAGGGCAGGGTCAATGCAGCTAGCTATCAGGAGATTTTGGAGCACTTCATGCTTCCATCTGGTGAAAAGCTTTATGGAGATGAAGATGTCATTTTTCAGCACGACCTGGCACCTGCTCACAGTGCCAAAACCACTGGTAAATGGTTTACTGACCATGGTATTACTGTGCTCAATTGGCCTGCCAACTCTCCTGACCTGAGCCCATAGAGAATCTGTGGGATATTGGGAAGAGAAAGTTGAAAGACGCAAGACCCAACACTCTGGATGAGCTTAAGGCCGCTATCGAAGCATCCTGGGCCTCCATAACACCTCAGCAGTGCCACAGGCTGATTTCCTCCATGCCACGCCGCATTGAAGCAGTCATTTCTGCAAAAGGATTCCCGACCAAGTATTGAGTGCATAACTGAACATAATTATTTGAAGGTTGACTTTTTTTGTATTAAAAACACTTTTCTTTTATTGGTCGGATGAAATATGCTAATTTTTTTAGATAGGAATTTTGGGTTTTCATGAGCTGTATGCCAAAATCATCAATACTAAAACAATAAAAGGCTTGAACTACTTCAGTTGTGTGTAATGAATCTAAAATATATGAAAGTCTAATGTTTATCAGTACATTACAGAAAATAATGAACTTTATCACAATATGCTAATTTTTTTAGAAGGACCTGTATGTAGATGTATGGACATTGGATCGAATATTGAGAAATAATCTCGAATATAATTACCACTCTTTTCTTGTGATCATTTACACAAAATTTTGGACTTGTGATTATTGATGCGAAAATTTTTGGATGTTGGATCTAAGGATAATCATTGTGTTTTATTAATTTTTCTTATTGTCTGTAGGTACTATTGAGTCTGGCCAGACATGCTATTTTGATTGCTAATTGATTGCAGTGTTATTTTACCAGTATTGTTTTATATTATTGTTATTGTTTTATATTATTGTTATTGCTATTTTTATTATAGCATTTTGTTTAATAAATTACCACATACTCCATTTATAGAGAGTGCCCAGCCCTCCTTTTGAAATATTGTTTTAGCTTATAGATTGGGTGAATCTGTGGGCTGAGAGCACCCATCCGGGCCACCTCACACAGCAGTGCGGTCTAATTCTGGTCTATTCCAAATCCCGGCTTTCAGTATCAGTTTCTCTGGCGGGCCCGTGTACCCCAGCCCGACACTGGTTACACTTGTTCCAAAAGTGTGACTTCTTTGTACATGATCATACTTCTCCTCTCCTCTATTGTGTTCTGTAGCCATCAGTGTGTGAGACAGACACCACCTAATGGCATTGACTCACATATCTCTTAATGATTCTCCACTCAGCATTTTACTAGAAAAGAGAGGTGATGAACACCCTGAAATGTGAACCTATGAAGATGCTAGCTTCAACACAACAGTGGAAAATACAAGTGAACCATCTGGTGACATAACATCAAGATCTACTGGTCTACTGTTAGGGCTCAGGCACATGACCATGTGCTGGCCGTGCCCTCATTACGGCCCGCAAACAGCGGGTGCACAATATACGGATACCGGCTGTGTATGCACTAGGGGTGCACCGAAATTCCGGCGGCCGAAAATGGGCCTAATCCATTTCGGCCGATATTGGTACATATCGGCAGAAAATAGCGGGGAGGGACTGGGAGGAGGAGCTGGGGGCCGGTGCGTTTACTGTGCTCCGGCCCCCAGCTCCAGTAGTTATAAAATGTGTACAATTAATAAGGATTCTATTCATGAGGCCCCCTCTGCAGTAGAACATTCAATATAGCCACATCCTACTCACAGGGCTGTTATCTTAATGCTGGCGGGCCGGGCAGATGAGCGGCAGCGTCACGACTGACGTCATGTGCCCGGCCTACTTTCTGAATGAAGGAGGCGGCGCAGGCATGTGACGTCAGTCGTGACGCTGCCGCTCGTCTGCCCGGCCGGCCAGCATTAAGATAACAGCCCTGTGAGTAGGATGTGGCTATATTGAATGTTCTACTGCAGAGGGGGCCTCATGAATAGAATCCTTATAAAATGTGTACAATTAATAACTAGTCTGTACTGGAGCGGCAATGGGGGGGTCTGTGGATGGCACTGTTATGGGGTGGGGGGTCTGTGGATGGCACTGTTATGGAGTGGGTGGGGGTCTGTGGATGGCACTGTTATGAGGTGGGGGGGTCTGTGGATTGCACTGTTATGAGGTGGGGGGTCTGTGGATGGCACTGTTATGGGGTGTGTGGGGGTCTGTGGATGGCACTGTTATGAGGTGGGGGGGGTCTGTGGATGGCACTGTTATGGGGTGGGTGGGGGTCTGTGGATGGCACTGTTATGAGGTGGGGGGGTCTGTGGATGGCACTGTTATGGGGTGGGGGGTCTGTGGATGGCACTGTTATGGGGTGGGTGGGGGTCTGTGGATGGCACTGTTATGAGGTGGGGGGGTCTGTGGATGGCACTGTTATGGGGTGGGGGGGTCTGTGGATATCACTGTTATGGGGTGGGGGGGTCTGTGGATGGCACTGTTATGGGGTGGGGTGTCTGTGGATGGCACTGTTATGGGGTGGGTGGGGGTCTGTGGATGGCACTGTTATGAGGTGGGGGGGTCTGTGGATGGCACTGTTATAAATATCATTTAAAAAAAAGTATTTTAAAAGTATTTGGGCAGAAAGGCAGTTTCGGTTTCAGTTTTCGGTCAAGGACATCCTGAATTTTCGGTTTCGGACCAGAATTTTCATTTCGGTGCACCCCTAGTATGCACCGTATAACGCATCGGAAGGAGTGCTCCCATGGGTTTTCTGTCCGTGCCTCCGCACCACAAAAAAGTATTGCATGCACTCCATTTTTGCGGTGCAGACCATTTGATGCGGATCACGAACCCCATTCAAGCAAATAGGTCCGTGTCTGCATACAGAGGCCACACGGTCGGTGCCCATGCATTGCGGACCAAAGCACGGGCCCAGCCGGCACACAGTCATGTGCATGAGTCCTTATATTGTGATCTGTTTTCCTACCACTGTCAGTCAATAATTGGATTTTGCTGCATGACTTGTAATTTGTATGGAATTTTTATATAGAAACGTTAAAAAATATTAATATAATAAGGCTATATATTTTTTTTTTATGATAAAACTGTATTCTTGGCAGATGACTGTACCAGGAGCTCAGAGGAACATCTAATATCTTCAGATTTTAAAGCAGAAGATTGTGGTGTCACAGAAGATGAACATGAAGAACATGCTATTTTCCCAGATGTATCGTCGGCCTTTCACACAAAAGATCTATCATCTGATTCTTTGGATGGGTTCCGATTTTCTATTTTATCACAGACTGTTAAGCAAAATCAAAGTCACAGAAGAAGTGTTCAACATCAAAGAACTCACACAGCAAAGAAGACTTATTCATGCTCAGAATGTGGGAAATGTTTTAACCATAAATCAAATTTTGCTAAACATGAGAGAATTCACACAGGGGAGAAACCATTTTCATGTTCACACTGTGGGCAATGTTTTTCAGATAAATCAAGTCTTCTTAGCCATGAGAAAATTCACATAGGGCTGAAGCCGTTTTCATGCTCAGAATGTGGGAAATGTTTTAATCAGAAAACAGATCTTCGTAAGCATCAGAGAATTCACACAGGGGAGAAGCCATTTTTCATGCTCAGAATGTGGAAAATGTTTTAACCATAAATCAAATCTTCTTAACCATCACAGAATTCATACTTCGGAGAAGCTATTTCCATGTTCAGAATGTGGAAAATGTTTTAACCAGAAATCATATCTTGTTAAACATCAGATAGTTCACACAGGGAAGAAGCCATTTTCATGTTCAGAATGTGAAAAACACTTTAACCATAAACCAGATCTTGTTATACATCAGAGAATTCATACAGGGGAGAAACCATTTTCTTGTTCAGAATGTGAAAAATGTTTTAACCGCAAATCACATCTTGTTAAACATGAGCAATCTCACACAGGGGACAAGCCATTTTTATGCTCAGAATGTGGGAAATGTTATACAGCTAAATCACATCTTGTTAAACATCAGAGAATTCACACAAGGGATAAGTTATTTTCATGTTCTGAATGTGGGAAATGTTTTATAGATAAATCACATCTTGTTAAACATGAGAAAATTCACACAGGGGAGAAGCCATACTTATGTTTGGAATGTGGGAAATGTTTTATAGATAAATCACATCTTGTTGTACATGAGCGAATTCACACAGGGGAGAAGCCATTTTCATGTTTACAATGTGAAAAATGTTTTAGGCGTAAATCGCATCTTGTTATACATGAGAAAATTCACACAGGGGAGAAGCCATTTTCATGCTTAGAATGTGGAAAATGTTTTACACATAAATCAAATCTTGTTAAACATCAGAAAATTCACACAGGGAAGAAGCCATTATAATGTTTAGAATGTGGTAAATGTGTCAATCATAAAGCAGATCTTGTTAGACATCTTGAAATCAGAGAATTCACACAGGGGAGAATCTATTTTGATGCTAAGAATGCAGGAAATGTAATAGAATTGTCAAGTTTATTTTTTTAAACTAATACTTTAGTATATAGTCCAGCTCAAGGAGATGCCATTGCCTCCCCCAAAATTGTCACCTCCATTGCGACGCTGTGTTCTGGCACTTAATATGCTAATTATAAGTATTGGTAGAAGGTGGAGGGGACTTCAGCTCTCCTCAGTGGGCGTCTCCTTCTTCCTAGATGTGACACCATCTTATCGCAGGGGACCGCTTCACAGCTAAGGAGAAGAGGAGCTGTTCTTGTGAGATTTACTTGTTTTGTGTTTAGAATAGAGAACACAAACTATTCTTGTGAACAGGTCATCTTCTCTCTAGCTGTGAAATGGTCTGCTGCGATAGAATGCCGTCACAGCCAGTGAGAAGGAGATGCCCACTTAGGATTGCTGAGGTCTCCTCCACCCTGTACCAATGATAATAATTAGCATATTAGGGACCAAAACATAGTGAGGGGCACAGCATCGCAACGGAGGGGGACAATTAAGAAAAAAAAAGGGTAATTACATCTCTTGGACTTAGACTATATATAAAGGTATCTGTTTTAAGAAAAAACTAAACCTGAAAGGTCCTTTTTTTAAGTGCAGCGATGATGGGCCTAAGCTACTCCTGTCAGCCCCTCCCTCTCCTTCTTGATTGACAGGTCCAGGCAAGATGACTACGCTGGAACCTGGCTGTCAGTCAAAAAGGAGAGGGAGGATCAAAGGTGCACAGAGAGTTTAGACCCTGCTCTTGATGCACTTAACTGCTTATTTGCAAATAGATTAAAAGTACTTTTTCTACTGAATGAAGCATGGATTGTATTACATTCAGCTGAGCTAGTTATGCAAGGCATTGTACCTTTAAAGTGTAATGTACAGGGGCAGTGATGTTAACAATTTTTGTAATATACTTTAATTACTTAATTTCCTGGTGACAGACTCCCAGCTAAATGATTATTAAGTCTGCCCGTATGCGATGAGGCCCTGGCAGTGGGGTCTTGTGCAGTTTCCTGGGACCCACCTGTAATGGTTGGCTGGCACCTGTGCAGGCTGTTTGTTTTAAATAACATGTACAATCCGCTCCCTGGCAATTAGCCGCAGGCGTATCCTGTTGCTGAGGTCAAGGGCAGCCTAAGAAATGTATGCAATCACCAATAAATGTCTGTTATGCAAGCAGTAAATAAAATCCAGATAACGCACCTACTGTATATATCCACCATGTGCATAGAATATTTTCCATTGAAGGCAATGTGTCACCAGGATTTTGCTGTGCAGGGTCACTTACTTTGTTTCATGCAGTTTTCTTAACCCTCAAGTGTACCACGACATTCGGTTTATGTCATGGTGCATTGTAAGAAGTATGGAGCAAACATGCTCTGAGCACACTATGTACACAGTGAGGGCTGGCTGTGTAATACAGCCGGCACCCAGCCTCCATTAATGGGATCGGCAATAATGCCGATCCCAATCATTTAATCCCTCAGATGCCTTGGTCAGTTGAAACCACGGTATCTGAGCCGCTGTGAAAAATTGCCACTTGATTTATAAGTTCCTCAGTTCTAGCTGCTCATAGCACCTCCATCTGGATACAATTGGCATTGGGTGGACTTTTATATAGGGGACCAGTTTCTGATTTCTAGCATTTTACAGACTAGACGTGGCTGACTGGAGCTTGAGCCTGCTAAAGTTAGCGATGGATTCTATCACGCAACATCACCTGGCATCTCGTGGCTCATAGTTCCTGCACCTTTTGCATGCTCTCCAGAGCACTTGTCACTAGTGATGAGTGCATTTCTCAAAAATTTGATTCGGCTGGTTCGCCGAATTTTCCGAAAAGATTCGATTTTATCGGAATTTATTCGTGGCGAATCATGTTAAAAACAGCAAATTTCCCGGCTGCAGAGAACCTGTATAGTGGTGTAGAACACTGTGCCTTGCAGTAACACACATAAGGAGTCTTCTGTGGTGAAACAATACTGTGAGTCAGTATGAAACACACATGACAGGCGTCGCTCTTAGAATTACTGCACACTTCACTTATTTGGGCAGTTATGGGGTCAAAACTGACCAAATAACTCAAGTGTGAACTCAGCCTTACAGGTCAATGTTAGCGCCAGGTATAAAGAACCGTGCAGAGGTCCAAGATCCTACTATAGTGTGAAAGAGCACACTCCTTTTACACCGTTGTCAGCTGATTCCACATAGATGTCTATAGAACCTGTTCTATTAAACGCTTATACAAGTACAGCCCCCGACAAAGTGGAGAGGGTGTCAGCAGTAAGTTTGTGTTGACATCACTGATTGTTTTGCCCTTCCTCTGATCCGTCAGAACAATAACCCCCAAAAAATGGATCCTGTTAGTTGAGCCTTCCCTCGGTTAAGCATTTGGTCAGTAATCCATCAGTATTGCTAAAGCCCAAAAAAACAAAAACATGAGTGGATCCAAAACAGAGATGACACGTGAATGGAATATTTGCATGTATTCTGTGTTTTGTACCCTCTCCCGCTTTTGGCTACCAAATCATAAACCAATTCTGATGGGACCATACAGGCCTTACAGCTGCTACATAGACAAGATCCATCTTGCGTCTCATTTTTCCTTCCTTTTCACAGATCAGAAGGGTCAAATAAATGATAATGTCAACAAAGCCAAACGGGAACACTAGTGGCCCAGTCACAGAGTGGGGAGGGAGGGAATAGCATGAGAAGTCCACGGAGTGGCCCAATGACATTGTGGTGAGGTGGCAGCAGCATGAGACCACAGAGTGGTGATGTGGCAGTAGCATGAGGAGACCACAGAGTGGTGATCTGGCAGCAGCATGAGGAGACCACAGAGTGGCACAATGACAGAGTGTGGAGGAGGCAGCAGCATGAGGAGGCCACAGACTGGCAAGGTGACATAGTGTGGAGGTGGCAGTAGCAGCAGCATGAGGAGGCCACAGAGTGGCCCAGAGACACAATTGTGAGTTGTCAGCAGCATGAGGAGACCACAGAGTGGCTCAGAGACAGAGTTTAGGGTTGGCAGCATCATGAGGAGACTACAGAGTGGCAAGGTGACATAGTGTGGAGGTGGCAGCAGCAGAATGAGGAGGCCACAGAGCGGCCCAGACACAGTTGTGAGTTGGCAGCAGCATGAGGAGACCACAGAGTGGTGATGTGGCAGCAGCATGAGGAGACCACAGAGTGGTCATGTGGCAGCAGCATAAGGAGACCACAGAGTGGTGAAGTGGCAGCAGCATGAGGAGACCACAGAGTGGCACAATGACAGTGTGGAGGTGGCACCAGAAGCATGAGAAGGCCACAGACTGGCAAGGTGACATAGTGTGGAGGTGGCAGCAGCAGCATGAGGAGATCACAGAGTGGCCCAGAGACAGAGTTGTGAGTTGGCAGCAGCATAAGGAGACCACAAAGTGGCAAAGTGACAGTGTGGAGGTGGCAGCAGCATGAGGGGAGCACAGAGTGGCCCAGTGACATAGTGTTGAGGTAGCAGCAGCATGAGGAGACCACAGAGTAGTGATGTTGCAGCAGCATGAGGAGACCACAGAGTGGTGATGTGGCAGCAGCATGAGGAGACCACAGAGTGGTGATGTGGCAGCAGCAGCATGAGGAGACCACAGAGTGGTGAAGTGGCGGCAGCAGCATGAGGAGAGCAAGAGTGCTGTTGTGGCAGCAGAATGAGGAGACCACAGAGTGTGGATGTGGCAGCAGCATGAGGAGACCACAGAGTCGTGATGTTGCAACAGCATGAGGAGACCACAGAGTGGTAATGTGGCAACAGCATGGAGACCACAGAGTGGTCCATAGACAGAGTTGTGAGTTGGCAGCAGCATAAGGAGACCACAGAGTGGCAAGGTGACATAGTGTGGAGGTGGCAGCAGCATGAGACCTCAGAGTGGCACAATGACATAGTGTGGAAGTGGGTGGAATTAACAGTACCCGCTGACAGTGAGTGTAAGGAGGGCATCAGATGTGTGGCAGCATCAGAATAGTAGCTTAGGCA
Source organism: Bufo gargarizans (assembly GCF_014858855.1). Lineage (NCBI taxonomy): Eukaryota > Metazoa > Chordata > Amphibia > Anura > Bufonidae > Bufo > Bufo gargarizans. The sequence continues at coordinate 514,566,799 of NC_058083.1, forward strand.
GGTACCCAGAAGAAACCGGTCTCTTTTGTCAAGGTTTGGGTGAAGCAGCATGGATGATCTAATCTGATGCATCAGGCATTGGTGGGTGGAAATCCTGGCTGATCCGCACCTGATTCATCTTGACAAAGGTCAGTCTCTACACATTTTGGGTGGACAGGCGAGTTCTCCTTGGGGTAACTATGGCCCCTGCAGCACTAAACACCCGCTCTGATGCAACACTACTGGCCGGGCAGGGCAAACTTGGCCAGTTGCGGCCACAAATGCAGTTTGGCTGCCCAGTAGTCCAGTGGATCTTCAATGTGGGGTGGCAGTGTGCTGTCCAAGTATGCCACCACCTGCTGTTTCAGGTTCTGCTCCAGGTCTAGCTGCTGCTGGTGAGTAGTTTCTTCACTAGGCGGGTGAAGAAAGCTGTTCCACCACCACTCTAGATTTAAGCTGCTGCTGATGGAGCTGGTACTGCTACCCCCCCCCCCCCCCCCGCCATAGCAGCCATGGCAGTGGAACGAGAGCGCAGAGGGCCCCCTGTTCAGACCTGCGAGAGGATGGACGATGGCGCAGATAGGCAGTGGCCAACTGACTACATAGGATATCTCTATAGTAGTTCAATTTGTCCAATCTCTCAGCAGGTGTAAAAAAGGCCCCTATTTTGGACCGGTCTAACAAGGTGGAGAGCCAGAAGTCATCCCTTTGCCAAATGGTGACAATTTGGCTGTCACAACCCAAGCAAGTGCGCATGCAGCGGGCCATATTTGCTCAAGTGACTCTGAGGCACTCCCTGCCTCCATCTCCACTGCATACTGCCACGGTGTACCTGGGTCATCTGCCTAGTCTTCCTCATCTCCCTCTTGCTCCTCTGGCTGCTCCTGCTCCTCCTCTCCTGTCACCTGTGTAGAAAAACCACCCATTTCGCTACACATTGCTTGTGCTCCCATGTCCTCCTCCTCCAGTTTAGCCCCCACAGGGCTCATGTGGCCGTGAGATGTAGGCGCCACATCTCCAGTGCCCTGACCAGCCAGATTTACCAGCATCTGTTCCAGGATATGAAGCAGTGGAATGACGTTGTTCATCCCGTAGTCCTGAAATAACATGGCATCCTTAAAGGGCCTGAGCAAACGGCAGGTGTCATGAATGAGCTGCCACTGGCTGACATCGAAGTTACACAGGGGAGTACTGCTGTCCGCTTGAGTCATCAAGAAATTGTTTATGGCCTTTCTCTGATCATATAGTCGGTCCAACATATGGAGGGTGGAATTTCAACGGGTGGAGCATAACGACTTGGACATTCACGTAAATTAAACAAATCGGCTAATGATTCCAGGATACTTAATGAGAGGTCCTGATGGATCTCATTGTAATAATAGTGTTCACATTTGTGCTACATATTATAAATGGAAGTGATCCCAATTTTATATGTATGTTATAATATATTTATAAAAATAAATACTTTTTTCTTTTTCACCATTCTTTTTCTGCACATTGCTTCACTAAGCACTTTATCACTTTTTAGTTTTGCATGTGTCACCACTCATCCATTATTATTTCTTTCTTTTCTTTCTTCACTTTTTCACTTTATTCATCACATATTACTATTCTGGCCATTGTTAGAGCTTCCCAAGTGGTTAATGTCTGGAATTTATATCCAGTTTATATATTTTTGATATCTTTGTAATATGTTTTATATTCCCCCATTTTTCCTAAGGGCGCCCCCTGGAGGTATATATAGAACCCTGGCTTGTATGTATATAGAGTTCCAAGATTAAATCTAACTAATTGGTCATGTAATCGATCTTTCAGTGTTCCAGGAAGTGTGTGCCCCGCTTGCGTTCCACGGTGGAACGCATTGCAAGCTGGAGATTTGCATGCGAGTGACATCATTTGAGGCGGAGTTATGGGAGGAGGCTAGTTTGGCTTAATGTGGCCGATGCGTTCCACCGTGGACCGCATGCCATACTTCCGGTTCCGGTATGTGGAGCGGCCTTCTCCACACCTTCGTCTGCTACCCCTTTCCACCCTCTCCATACTGGGCACGTAAATGGTTAGTTTTACCTGGATTCTTGTGGGGATAAGTTTGGTCCAAGGTGGAATGACTATGCAGGGCTACATTGAGTGTCCGGACACTGACTGAGCCGGAAGTGGGTGTGCGTTCCAGCGTGGAACGCACCGCACTTCCGGTTTTCGGCATACACGAGGAATTCAGGTGATCTATGTTCTAATCAACATGCAGACTATATATGAACAAGCAACACACACCATCAGTATCCCCTGAGGAAGCAAAACGCGAAACACGTGTAGGGATCCAGGAGGACTTGGTCTGTATTGATTTTTGTATTTCCCGTAGTCAGTGTTTACAATTTGCACTATGCACTTTACATTGTTTTGACTGTTAGCCGTGTAAGAATATACTCTGCACGGTTTGGGATTATCTTTTGTCATTTGTTTTACAACAGACCAATATAACGTTATCCTGTGTGGCATTGTGCTGCTCATTTATATGTATGGATATGTAACAATTTTTATCATTGTAAGTTCAATAAAAGTTTTTTGTACTTGTTCAAACTAAGCTGTTCTGAGTCCAGTTTTGGTAAAAAATGTTGCATATCAGCCTATGTTGGGGGATGCGGTTCTGCCGCTGCAGCTCAAGGAGGGTTTGCTTGGCGATGTAAGAGTCTGAAGTACATGCAAAGTTTCCTGGCAATTTTTAGGATGTCTTGCAGATGGGTGGAAGACTTCAGGAACCGCTTGACAACCAAATTGAACATGAGCGCCATGCAGGGCGCATGGCCCAGCCCTCCTTTACGCAGCACTGACACCATGTTCTTCCCATTGTCGGTTACCATGTTTCCGATTTTGAGTTGTCGCAGAGAAAGCCAGGATTCAATTTCTTGATGAAGGACAAGGAGCAGTTCCTCCCGTGTGACTCTGTTTGCCCAGGCAAACGAGCAGTGGCGTCGCCCAGAGATGGCCACGGCGCCCCCTACATCACGCTGTGACCCCCCATCTGAAATGCCCCCCTAACTGAGCAGCGTCTGCAGGGCACACAGAGATGAGCGCTTCCATTGCGCTAATCTCCATAGTCATCTGTATCGCCGTCCTCAGGACAGAGATATAGATGCCCTGTACTAGTGCAGCGGGGCAGGGGAGGGAGAGGCGTGTCCCTTCCCCTTCCTCTGAAAGGCTGCAGGCACTAGGCCGGCAGCCTATCAGAGGCCGGTGCAGGCGGCGCGATGATGTAATTGCGCCACCTGAGCTATACAGCAAGGGGACACAGGCCAGAAGAGGCCTGCATCGCATCGCTGACATGGAGGTAAGTATTCGTGTTTTTTTTTTTTATATATGTAAAATAGTTTTACAGGCACATTAGGGGGGCTCTTGTTACTGGGCTGGCACATGATGGGGGGGGCTCTTGTTACTGGCACATGATGGGGGGGCTCCTGTTACTGGCACATGATGGGGGGGCTTATTATTGGCACATGATGGGGGGGCTTATTACTGGCACATGATAATGGGCTTATTACAGGCACGTGATGGGGGCTCTTATTACTGGCACGTGATGGGGCTCTTGTTACTGGCACATTGGGGGGGCTCTTGTTACTGGCACATAAAGGGGGCTCTTGTTACTGGCACGTGATGGGGGGGCTCTTATTACTGGCACATGATGGGGGCTCTTGTTACTGGCACATGATGGGGGGCTCTTATTACTGGCACATGATGGGGGGGCTCTTGTTACTGGCACGTGATGGGGGGGACTTATTACTGGCACATGATGGGGGGCTTATGGGGGGGCACTAGGCCGGCAGCCTATCAGAGGCCAGGGCAGGCGGCGCGATGACGTCATTGTGCCGCCTGAGCCATACAGTGAGGGGACACAGGCCGGAAGAGGCCTGCATCGCATCGCTGACATGGAGGTAAGTATTAGTGTTTTTTTTTTTTTGTATATGTACAATAGTTTTACAGGCACAATAGGGGGGCTCTTGTTACTGGCACATTGGGAGGGGGCTCTAAGCTCCTGTTACTGGGCTGGCAGTATAACAGTGTCATCCACAGATCCCCCTCCCTATAACAGAGTCATCCACAGGCAACTAGGACATGTTGAAATCTGAGTGATTTTTTTTAAACCACAGACACAGGACAGGTGTAGAACAGCGTGACACCGCCGTGCCCTGCACATGTGGTATGCTGGAGGGGCGAATGAATTGCTGGTGAATTGTCCCTGCAGTGGAGGCTGAGGACACTGTGGAGGATGAGGAGGCAGACATTGTCGCAGGACCAACGGCATGAGAACATGGAGGTGGAAGCGGCGCATCTGGCCAAGTTGCTGGGCAGGAACCACATTCACCCGGTGGGCCATAAAGGACATGTATTGTCCCAGAACGTAGTTACAGCTCCACGCGTCGGCGCTGCTGTGCACTTTGGCAGACACCGACAGGGTCAAGGACTGGACCACCTTCTGTTCTACATATTTGTGCAGAGCTGGTACTGCCTTTTTCGCAAAGAAATGACTGCTTGGGACTCTCCACCTGGGCTCGGCACAAGCCATCATTTCTCTGAAAGGTGCGGAGTCCACCACTTGGAAATGGAGCACATTCAGTTTCTGCTCCGTTGGATGAGTGCATACATACTGTTGCCTCTTGGCAAACGCTTCGGTGATCGATTGCTAACGGAATGACTGACGAGGAGAAGGAGGAGTAAGAGAAGGAGGAGCAGGAGCATCAGGACTAGCAGATGATGGGAAGGATAGACAGCTCCCTTCGGCTGAGGTGGTGGAGACTTGACTGCCTGAAATCGGGTGCGTGCCACTGGGTGATGCAGCAGTTGGAGCCACGGTTCTCTCAGGCCACTTTATGGTGACTCTGCATCTGTTGACGAAGGGCTGTGGTGCCTACATTGTCACCCTGGCCACGCGTCACCTTCTGCCCACAGATTCGGCAAATGGCCATGTTTACCTCCTCCGGCGGATTAACAAAAAACTGCCACACCGCCGAGTAGGTGATATTACCCCCAACACTCTGCACTGACTAACTGCTATGGCTGCTTTCCAGGCAGGTATGTTCCTGGGAAGTGGGTGGTCTACCCGGGGCACGTTTTTCTCCTGACCTCCCACTGCTGCCACCCTGCTGACTCCCGGCCACACTACAGACATGCTGGCTCTACCACTGCCTCAAGCGCAAGCTGCCACCCTCTTCTCCCGGTAATGATGAAGCCCATTTGTCACCCGGCTCCCGATTGCGATCGGCTACATCATCATCGAGTACTGTCTGCACGTCACTGATGTCCTCCTCAATGGTCTCTGAGCCAGGAGCCTGACCGCTCGCAACACCAGCTCCCACACCATTTTCCATACCACTACTTGCCAGCCTATCGGAGGAAGCGGCGGATGTCTCCTCCAGATCTTGGCTGGGCAGTAGCTGCTAACTGTCCTCTAGTAGCTTGTCCTCACTGTATAGTGAAGCTGAGCCCACAGCATATAATACTTGTCTGGCTGAGGGAACAGAAAAGGACAGAGGCAGGTTGAGGAGAGGTGAGGGCACAGGGTCTGCTCCCAGGCCATGCCAATTAAGGGTTCTCTCTGACGAACCCACCGACTCTTGGCCGCGGGTGTCTGATGTCACTTGGGATGAAGTGGATGACTGAGTCAACCATTCAAGCACCGCTGGGTTGCTGGTCAGGACATGACCACTAGATGACACCGGGAGCTCTGGCTTCTCGAAGTAACCCCTGCTGCCATGCCCCCTTACTCTGCTGTGACCTGTGCCTGCGCCAGATACATTTAGGACTCTGTCTCTCCCCTGTGCAGGGCCTGTCACTTCTCTGTCTGACATACTGTTAGATCAAATAAATAAATAAAAATGAAATTAATACACCCCAAAAAAGACTATAATTTTGTCACCACCGCACAAAGGCTAATACGCCTATTTTTCCCCACTAATACACCACATAAAAGGCTTTAGAACATATAACTGCACCGCTGAATGGCTAATAAGACTTTTTTTCCCACTAATACACCCCAAAAAAAGCTGTAATTTTGTTACTTCAATGCACAACAGCAAATAAGCCCTTTTTTCCACTAATACACCACACAAAAGGCATTAAAACATATAACTGCACCGTGGAATAGCTAATAAGACTTTTTTTTCTACTAATACACTGCAAAAAAGGCTGTAATTTTGTCACTTCACCGCACAATGGCTAACAAGCCTTTTTTCCCACTAATACACCACAAAAAATGCCTTAGAACATATAACTGCAGCGCACAATGGCTATTAAGACTTACAAATATTTCCTAGTAATACACCCTGTTAATTGCTGTATCACACAGCACTTGCACCCCAATAACAAGCAAGGTTTGCTGGAATTACAGCGGTATCATCCATTGCAAACCTAAAAGCAGCAGTATAATGGCAATTTGGATCCGGAGTCAGTGCAGCAAGGTGTAATAGGATTGTTCCTATTACCCAGGCTGTACACTCTCCTATTGTTTTTCTTTTACACTGTGGAATAATTCCTCCCAATCCTTTCCCTACACTTTTAATGATCTTTCTCTAAACTTCTATTCATCAGGAAAAAAAAAACGTTTGAAAGTCTTTCCTACCACTGTCCCTAGCGCCAGCTAACGTCTCTCCCTGCACTAAGTACACTGGAAAATGGCTGAATCCAAGATGGCTGAGGCTATTTATAGGGCTGTGAAATCACTGGCTGGCTGCATGCATGGCATTGTGGGTGATCCCTTGTTCCCAGAGTTCTTTGCTCCATGGCCTAACACGTGCAGCAGCCATTTTAGCAAACAATACGATTCGTTACCACAAAGCGTGAGGAAATTTGGATTCGGTGCCAATCAAATCTCTAGTTGTCACCATGACTGGAGGAGACCTTCATCTCCACATTATGGAAAACCTCTGAACATGTGTCTGTTGGGGCTGCGGCTAGCATTGTGGAGGTGGAAAAGAGCACATTATGAGGGGTGTTCAATAAGCTTGTCTGTGCAGGTTGAGACATGTCTGGACATGCAACATACACAGTAGAGTGTGGGTCTACAAAGAAAGTGAAGGATTTGGAGTTTTGGGATTAAATTAGGTGTAAAACATTATCTAAATTTATACCAGCAAGGAAGCTGGTGTGGACTTAGGGTACTTTCAAACCGGCAGGGTTCAGCAAAAACGCTTCAGTTACTGATAATTAGTGATTGACGAAGATCGGCCGGGACGGTTCGCGAATGCGATCAAATGTTTGCGAACCGCAAGTTCGCGGCGGGCCCTATTGACTTTAATAGCAGGCGAACCTGAAAAACCTTCAGCTCATATTTGCAGCCACCCAATACTTAGTAGAAGTGCACAAATAGTCCCACGACATGGACAGTGACATACTAGAGGGGGATCAATGACATAAATTCCAACAAAAAATATGTATCTTAATTATGGGACTGTTTTATGCGTCTTAAAGGGAAATTCTCTGAAATGTGTCCTGTTGAAGCCTAGAAATTTTTTATTTTAGGCCACGGTAGTACGTTGTTCCAATGTCATTTGTCACTATCTGTAGCTGAGTAAATTATGTAAAGTGAAATGGCCGGCACTGCTCTGTAAAGTTGCTCGGCGGTGCACGTGTCAACGGGCAGGCATCCCAATGTTATAGCTGTAAAGGAAGGACCGGCACTCGCACTGGTTTCTTTATGCAGAATTTAATTTCAGTCACTTATTCATTCATAGTGACGCGGCGTTTCAGCACTAACATGTGCTTTCATCAGACTATACAAACTTATCCTCAAGACATGTCTTAAATAACAGAAAAAAGAAAAAAATAGAGGAACTGACGTCATACCACTGGCTCCTCCCCCTTGACAAGATACAAGGATAGATAAGAAAGCTCCATGTGTCTCCATTTTTAACAATGAGAGGAGTCCCATGATTAATTCCGCTGGAAAATAAAACAAAAATTTTTTTGTATAAAACATCATATCCAACCACTTATATTGTACTCTCGGTTTAAGCCTTTTGGATCCATCGTTTGTAAACGATGGATCCAATATGCTTCTTTTTGCAGGAGTAATTTATTTCGATCACCACCACGGCGAGGTAATGGTACACCCTCAATCACCTGGTAACGTAATTGTGCTATTGTGTGTTTTTTCTCATGGAAATGATAAGGTATAGGGAGCAATAAATTACCCTTCCTGATGGTGGACTTGTGTTTGCTCAACCTGTCTTTGATCCTCATAGAGGTTTCCCCCACGTATAATAGTCCACAGGGACATTTTAAAATGTATACGACGAATCTGCTGTCGCACGTGAACACACCTCTTATGGGAATTTTTTGTTTTATTTTCCAGCGGAATTAATCATGGGACTCCTCTCATTGTTAAAAATGGAGACACATGGAGCTTTCTTATCTATCCTTGTATCTTGTCAAGGGGGAGGAGCCAGTGGTATGACGTCAGTTCCTCTATTTTTTTCTTTTTTCTGTTATTTAAGACATGTCTTGAGGATAAGTTTGTATAGTCTGATGAAAGCACATGTTAGTGCTGAAACGCCGCGTCACTATGAATGAATAAGTGACTGAAATTAAATTCTGCATAAAGAAACCAGTGCGAGTGCCGGTCCTTCCTTTACAGCTATCTGTAGCTGAGGTGACGCAGCAAAACCGCAACCCCTACACTGGCAAAAGACTGAATGTAAAATGGCATCCAGATCGGGTTTATTTAAAAGCTAAAAGGTAAGTCCATGTGCTGAAACGTCTCAATTGGCTGTCCTGTACCACCTGATGGATGTGTCATGGGTCAAAGTTCTTCACAATGTAAAAGAATATGGCACCAGCGGACATCGAACATAAGTTCGCCGCAAAACGATCGCCGCGCGAACCGCAAGGCCATCTCTACTGATAATACAACCATCTTCATCCGTTATGAACGGATCCGGTTGTATTATCTTTGATATACCCAAGACGGATCCGTCATGAACTCCATTGAAAGTCAATAGGGGACGGATAGTTTTTTTATTGTGTTAGATTGTGTCCGAGAAAACGGATGCGTCACCATTGACTTGCATTGTGGGTCAATATAGATCTGTCTTGCTCCACATACCAGGACCACAGCATGCTGCGGTTTGCGCTCCGGTATGAGAACGAAACGGAATGCACTTTGAAGCATTCCGTTCTGTTCAGTTATGTTTTGTCCCCACCGACAATGAATAGGGACAAAACCGAAGCGTTTTATTTCTGGTATTGAGACCCTATGATGGATCTCAATACCGTAAAATATTAACGCTAGTGTGATAGTAGCCTTAGACCGGTGGTGGATCCGCCGAAGTTATGAAGAGCCTGGCGCCTCTACAGAACTTTGGCGGATCCACCATCAGTGCATAGGGTTATTAAGACGAACTCTAAAACGCCTGTCTCAATAATTGACCCCCTATAACTTAAAAACTGAACTTCTTCATTCACTAAACAAGAAATACAGAAGGCAATTAAATTGTTGAACAGTGTTAAGATGGTTTCTAGACTACAATTACAAGCGTTATGTTGATATAGTGTCCCCTTTCCATCTGGAGGCCTTTCACAAGGCTTCAACAAGAGGCGAATTCCCATCTGAAATTTTAGACGCAACTATAGTTACTCTAAAGAGGCTTGGTAAGGACCCCACTGCACCGGCAAACTTTAGACCCATTTCTTTACTTAGTCCAGATATTAAGACTTATGCCAAGGTCCTTGCTCGCAGTCTAGCCAATACAGTGACTCGGCTGATACAATCTGACCAAGTTCAATTTGTGACCAGTAGACAGGCATTGGATGGTTTGTTACCATGATACAGAAAGTGAAGGCCTCAAGGACGCCTTCTCTTTTTCTCGCTTTGTATGAAGAGAATGAGTTTGATAGGGTGTATTGGGGTTACTTGGCGCAAATACCTAAGGGTATCTTCATACCTGTGTTGAAGGCTTTATTCTGAGGTTTGCTCACAGAAATTGTCTAATATATCGGAGAGAAAAGTTCTGCATGCATGACTTTTTTCTCTGGTTCTCCGGAACGGAAACCAAACAGAACCCATTTTAGTCAATGGGATCTGTTAGGTCCATTTCATGTCAGATATGTGTCAAATCCAGCACTTCCGTTATTTCCGTTCTTCTGCTCCTATATTAGAACACAAGAATGGAAAATAATAGCGTTGATGTGAACGACATCAGTCTTTCTAGAACATTTCTTGGCAATGGCACCCATCAAGGATGCCCCCTGCCCCTATAATATTCTCATTAGTTATGGAACCTTTTGCAGGATGTGTTTGTAGTAATGCAGACATTCATGGAATTATGGTGGGTTCTTCACAACATGTAGATTTATACACAGTTGATGTTGCCAACAGATTCAGACTGTCAACCCTTTTAAATGTGAGATAAATTTTTTTTTATTGAAACACCATCGAATACATGGGGCTTATTTATTAACATTTATAATTTTTTGGGAGGGGGGGATAGGAAAAAAAAAAAGCAATTCTGTGATTACATGGGTTGTGGTGATTACAACTTAAAAAAAATAAATCAAATTTTTTTCTGCAAAACTTTGTTTAAAAAATCAATCTTAACCTTTAAAGGCTATGTACACCTTTGGAGTCCATTTTTTATGATTGCATTTAACTTATTTTTGGCTAAAAATCATATTTTCAATTGGCCTTTATTAAAAATATTGAGCTGTTCAGTTACAAAGGGTTAACTGTTTTTCTAACTGTATGATTGGTACTTTCACTTTGTGCCCCTCATCTAATAACCCTTATCTCTAATCTACTGAGAGCTCACAAACACTTATTTAAGCCACATTCTTATCAGTAAGATAAGGATTGAGTTTTGATGAGTGTTTATAATGTGAGAGAGCAGAGATAAGGAGTCTATCTGCTAATCAGATGACGGAAAAGACAAAAAATACACAGGCAGCTAGGAAAGCATCTCAGCTGTGTACAGAAAAAGGATTCCATATTGTTAATAAAGACCAATTGAAAAAATTATTTTAGCTCAAAATAAGTACAATGCAATATAAAAAAAAAAATGCCCCCAAAGGTGTACATAGCCTTTAACCCCTTAAAGGCCTGCGTCGTACATGTATGGAGCAACTGGACCTGACTTAAGGACCAACGCAGTACATGTATGGCGCAAGGTCCGCCGGGTGCTGGGGAACAATCGAGGGGGGAATCGGGGTACCATGGCTGCTCTTACCGACAGGCAGCCATGCCAGGTAAGGGCAGCATGGTGCTGCACCGCCCCCAGCAGCTCCAAATGCTGCGATTGCCCAGTCAATGAAGACCGGCATATCGCAGCGCCTGAAGCTGTGAAGCTGTATACAGCTGCAGGGCGGGGCGGGGGGAGGTGACTGATGCTGAACTGGTCACTGGCAGCGTCAATATTTGTTCTTGTCGAAATATGATCTTCACCGGGGTCCTCCACGGCACCTTCACGTGTCCAATGGGCCGACCGGACATGTTGCTCTTTCGCTGACTACAGCTTCTCACTATCTGCTGTAGAACCTCCTGGGTTGGCCGGTGTGTGGTGGCCCGTTGCCAATACCTCAGGCCCTGCTTTGGCATAGAGTTGATGGTCTAGGTCTCTCAGCACATTCATGGCGGAAGCACACCCAAAGTCCTCATCATGTCCATGACCTGGAAGTGATTTGAGTCAATTAGGAAATTACCACACTACAATGACAATTCACAGTGGCCACCCCAAAACGACCCAACATTTGACCGTCTGTTCAAAGTTAGGCCTGTCATTGACCACTTTAACACCAAGTTTGCTGAGATGTACAACCCAGATAAAAATGTCTGTGTAGATGAGTCCCTATTACTTTTCAAAGGGAGGATTAGATTCCGCCAGTAACTGCCTAGCAAACGGGCAAAGTATGGCATAAAGATATACAAACTTTGTGATAGTAGCTCCGGGTACACCCACAAGTTACGCATTTACGAAGGTAAAGATTCCCGGATAGAACCCCCAGAATGCCCCCACATCCTAGGAGTTAGTGGGAAGATCGTGTGGTACTTACTGCACCCACTGCTGGATAAGAGTACCACCTCTATGTGGATAACTATTATACCAGCATACTCCTATTCACGTCCCTAACTGCAAGAGATACTGTGGCTTGCGGCACAGTGCGCAAAAAACAGAGAAGCCTCCCTAGATCACTGGTAGGGCAACCACTGAGAATAGGAGAAAGTAAGGCTCTCCTCCATGAGAACATGCTGGTGGTTAAGTACAAGGACAAGAGGGACGTCCTTGTACTGACCACCATTCACACTAACGCCAGCTCCCCTGCTCCTGTACGAGGTTCCACAACCACTATCCCCAAACCAGTTTGGATCCTGGACTACAACAGGCACATGGGAGGGGTGGATCTTTGAGATCAACTTCTGAAGCCCTACAGTGCCACACGAAAAACGAAAGTGTGGTACAAAAAGCTGGCCGTACACATTGTACAGATGGCAATGTGCTATGCGTACATGCTATTTCAATCTGCAGGCCACAAAGGAACTTTTCTTCAGTTCCAAGAGGTGATTGTCAAGGCCCTAATTTTTCAAACCCAGGCCAGGGAGGGTCCCAGTACTTCTGGAAGCCATTGTGCCCATGTCGTACCAGGGCAACATTTTCCAGGTCAAGTCCCCCAGACAGCAAGGAAGGCAAGGACCCAAAAAAGATGCAGGGAGTGTTCCACAAGGGGGATAAAGAAAGACACCATTTACCACTTCGAAATTTGCCCTGAAAAACCTGGCCTGTGCATGCAGGAGTTTTTTTTAAATCTACCACTCATTCATGGAGTATTAATTTAATTTAATCCTTTATGCTCCCTGTAATATTTCCACTTTATATTTCTGATTTAGTCCAGACACCTATTTGCTGAAAAGTACTCTTTCTACCACTTAAAATGTTCGTACGGGGGTGCTCTTTCCAAAATGGGGTCACTTCTTGGGGGTTTTAATTTCTGGGGACCTCAGGATTTTTTTTTATGCAACATGGCACCTAAACTCCATGTCTGTTTATTCAAGCCTGCAAAAACGAAATTTTGCATCTAGAGCCCTGCTGTGCGCCCATACAGCAGGCTACAAGCACATATGGGGTGTTCGCTGAATGGGGAGAAAATGCGGAACACATACTGGGGTGCATTTTCTCCTTTAACACCTTGTGAAAAAATAATTGGGGTTTGCTAGTAATTTTTTTTTTTTTTTACAAATGTGTGCTTTGAAATCCTTTAACAAGTGTTTCTGCCTTCTGTGAGACACCTGTTTGCTGAAAAGTACCCTTTCTGGCACTTAAAATGTTCGTACGGGGGTGCTCTCTCCAAAATGGGGTCACTTCTTGGGTTTTTAATTTCTAGGGACCTCAGGAATCAATGTCTGCCAATTCAGGTCAGCAAAATCCATATTTTGCTGTTTGAATCTAGAGCCCTGCTGTGCGCCCATACATAATTTTTTGAACACATATGGGGTGTTGCCTTATTCGGGCGGAAATGTGGAACAAAATGTGGGGTGCATTTTGTCCTGTTACCCCATGTGAAAGTGAAAAATGTGGGTGTAAAGCAACTTTTTCAGGAAAAAAAGTGTTTCCTAATTCTGTGAAACGCCTGATGGTGCTCACTACACACCTTGAAATATTCCTTGAGGGGTGTATTTTCCAGAATGTGGTCACTTTTTGGGGGTAGGCGGCTCGTGAGCCTATCTGACAGATTGCTTTGTTGTGTTGTTGGACAGGGTCCCACCTCCTCGCAGGTCTTGCTCGTTAGTTAGTGATGCTATTTATCCCCGCTTCTCACTATAGCCCTTGTGGTTTATAGTTTCTTCTGGAGTTCTCTGCTGGTGCTTGGTGGATCTCCTGCTCCCAGTCCATCTTGAGATAAGTCCTCTTTTCTTCCCTTTTGTTGTATTTCCTGGCTAGGCCTTAGGAAGACACTGGTTCCTTCATCTCTTGCCAGGAAACGGTTGTCTTTTCGCCTGTTCCCTAGCTGAAGGTCTGTTTCAGTTGCAGCAGCGATTAGGTTCCAGTACATGAACACTTCTACCATTGGGATTTGTTCATGTTGTTAGCAGTGAGGGAAAGGCTTAGGGTTTGTCTGGTGGTGACCATTCCCTGTTCCTTAGCTGTGGGGCCTAGCCTGGTGTTTTGTTACCTGTTAGTTGTGTTTGGTTTGCTTTCCTTCCCTCACCTTCTGTGACACATAGCTCCCAATTACAATTTCAGCAAAATCCGCTCTCCAAAAGCTATATGGTGCTTCTTCCACCCTGAAGCCTGCTGTGCGACCATACATCAATTTTGAGCACATATGGGGTTGTTGGCGTATTCAGGGGGGAAATGGGGAACAAAACGTGGGGTGCATTTTGTCCTGTTACTCTTTGAGAAAGTGAAAAATGTGGGTGTAAAGTAACTTTTTCTGGAAAAAATTAAAATTGAAATTTTTCCTTTTCTGCGAAACGCCTGATTGGTCAAAGTTCTCACTACACACCTTGAAATATTCCTTGAGGGGTGTAGTTTCCAAAATTCAGTCACTTTTTGGGGGTTTCTACTGTAGGGCCACCTCAGGGTGTCTTCATATGCGACATAGCTCCCAATTACTATTCCAGCTAAATCCGCTTTCCAAAAGCCATATGGTGCTCCTTCCACTCTAGAGCATGCTGTGCGCCCATCTACCATTTTTTTTAAAGCATATATGGGGTGTTTCTGTAAACTCCAGATTCAGGGTAATAGATTTTGAGTTTTGTTTGGTCATTTTCCTTTAATTCTCGCGGGGCACCTAAAGGGTTAACAAAGTTTGTAAAAACAGTTTTGAATAGCTTGAGTGGTGTAGTTTCTAAAATGGGGTGATTTATGGGTGGTTTCTAATATGTAAGCCCCAGAAAGTGACTTCATAAGTGAGCTGGTCCTGAAAAAACAGAGTTTTGGAAATTTTCTTAAAAATTTAAAGATTTGCTTCTAAACTTCTAAGCCTTCTAACGTCTCAAAAAAATAAAATGTCATTTCCAAAATGATCCAAACATGAAGTAGACATATAGGGAATGCAAAGTAATAACTATGTTTGGAGGTATTACTATCTATTATTAAAAGTTGAGAAATTGAAATTTGGAAATTTGCTAATTTTTAAACATTTTGGGTAAATTTGGTATTTTTTTTATAAATAAAAACTTAATATTTTGACTTAATTTTATCACTGCCATGAAGTACAATATGTGATAAGAAAACAATCTCAGAATGACCTGGATAAGTAAAAAAGTTTTAAAGTTATTACCACATAAGGTGACACATGTCAGATTTGCAGATTTTTTTTATAGTCCTATTAGAGGACATTACCTTTATAATGTATTAGCATATCTTGTGTAAAGCCTACACTGTAACAGGCTGGCTATCAGGTTGAGCCTATGGCACATTTGTGTTTTTGCAGGGCAAAAGGGGACATGGAAAGTCTCCTAACAATAACTGGCTAGATGTCATGGTTGCTATTGACAGTGGCATCTGCTGGGAACGGCGTAATCTCTGATAAAAAATAGAACATGTTCTATTCTTGTCTGTTTTGCAGATCCGTGTATGTGTGTCAAAGTCAAGAATCAAGAGAAGACTTCACCAGAGTGAATACAGAGGGTTCATACTGCGCATGCACGGGAGGACGCGAAGGGATATTGACATCAGCCCCGGAAAGGCGCATATGTCGTGCCCCCCCTATGACGTCACAGGCACCTGATTATGACCGTAGCGGATTCCGGCCTTGAGGTAGGAGGTCGGAGCTGACGTAGACATGCTCCTAAGGTAGACAAGCGGCAGCGATTGGCTGACACCAATCGCAAAGCAAAACCGAGGGTTTAAATGCCCAGACCCCGCCCCCAACTTAGAACCTGTTAGTTTCCCCTGAAGATGCCGAATCGCTCGGCGAAACATGTAGGGAAGCAGGTTTCACATTTTAGGCAGGAATGTTATTTAGGGATCCATAATAGATGTACCTAAGCACCCTGAGTGTACCCCAACCCCTTGGGGGAGACATTAGTCAAGAGGTCAATCAGGTTTAAAGGGTCGGGACCCGCCCCCCGGCTCACAAACTGCATTTCTCCTGAAGACGCCGTGGTACGGCAAAACATGTAGGGAAGCAGTAGCCAATTTTAGTTCAAGATCTGAGAGATAGGGAACTCAGATAAGAGACGCACACAGCTAAATATACAGCTGAGACAAATATAAACCAAGTTGGATAGAGAAGTAGAGGTAGGAGGGATACCTGAGAAGTATCAGGCACCTCCAGAATAGGCTGTATGTTGGCAGAAGTGAATGCACCTGAAGTATAAAATACAGAATCCCACTCCAGATCCTGAGGAATTTTAATTGTGTGTTTTTCCTGGTATTAACAGGACATTTTAATGAAGTCATAATAAAAGCATAAGTTTTACTCAATCAGTCAGAGAGGAACTAAGGGCCACAGAAGGTCCTAGAGACCTTATAAATTTTTCTAATACAGAGGGTTCAGCACAAGATGTAAACCATTGGTGAGCCTCAAAAACAGGAAGGCCTAGATATCACCCAAAGATGAACCTGCATATGTTCTCCTACTCGGATAACTGAGATGTAGGTTCATCTTTGGGTGATATCTATGTCTGTTGGTGCCCCTAATGCTGGCTGCCTCCGATTGATTCCCATTTGGAGGTTGCCTGTATAGGAGTCATAAGTTTGAAAGTATGTGTGGCACGGACGTGAAGGGCATCAATTTTAAACTATATGGGGATGAGGCGGTGAAATAAGAGAGTGGTCTTTGCCACTGTGTTGATAACAACGGCTGGACCCTCCCCTTTTTCTTTATTAGTATGTGAGAAGATATCCATTGATTTTTTAAATTACGAAATTACGGGCACCTGTAATTGTTTAATATTAATCATGTCTATACACTATAACTAACTGGGTTAGAATAATTTTTTATATATCACAATTTTGCACGAACGCCGATTAATCATAATGTTTGATTATTATATGCATATTATGAATTTGTATAATGAATATTCACTATTTTTAATGCTTTTTTGTATCAATTGGAATGTAATCATGTAAATTACACAGTAATTTTGTATGCTTTATAAGCACCTGTGTTCGCACTAAATGCTATGGCTTGACAAAGGCTCCATAGAGAGAGCTGAAACATTGCTGTCTTCCCATGGGTGAATAAATACCCTTTTTCTTCACGGATAACTGTGTGCTGCCTTGGATTTTTTCTATACATATTCAATTGGATCAAGTCCGTGGTCTGTCCCAAGGAATTGCACCTATTGAAAAGAAGTGTGTGTGCTGCTCATCTATTTTTTGTTTCATATATCTATATATTGTGTGTATATCTATCTATCTACCTATCTATATATACAGTGCTGCCCATAATTATTCATACCCCTGGCAAATTTTGACTTAATTACTTGCTAGTTGAATAAAAGTAACTTTAAAGGGAACCTGTCATGTGGATATTTGATTATAATCTAACTAATTATATACAATCATTAACTACTAAAAAGTGCCTTAGATGTATTCACTTACTGGTGTGACATAATATACACACAAAGATGCCACATGCTAATGAGCTGATTCGAGTCCAGCGTGATGTCATTGAGTCCAGCGTATATTTAATTCAGAGCTAAAGCCACTCCCCTGCCCACCTGCTGCTGATTCATATGGAAAATAACTGTCATTCAGCAGCCGGTGGGCGGGGAGAGTCAGGAGCTCATAAATATTCATGACTCATCATTATCAGCTGGAGCTTTTCAATACAAGATGTTGGCAGATTGACTGGGTCAATTAAAGAAAGTGACCCAGCATTTTGCTAAGAGAATCAGTCACTTATTTATGTTGCCCTTAGTTAGGACACCATAAAACTGGTGACAGATTTTTTTATGGTAAATGACATAGGTGTCTCCCAAAAGATAATAAGACGATGTACAAGAGCCATTATTGTGGAAAAAATAACATTTCCCAGCTTTTATTTACATTTGAGCAAAAGGTGTCCAGTCCAAAATTATTCATACCCTTCTCAATAATCAATAGAAAAGCCTTTATAGGCTATTACAGCAATCAAACGCTTCCTATAATTGCAGACCAGCTTTTTGCAGGTCTCTACAGGTACTTTTGCCCATTCATCTTTAGCAATGAGCTCCAAATCTTTCAGGTTGGAGGGTCTTCTTGCCATCACCCTGATCTTTAGCTCCCTCCACAGATTCTCAATTGGCTTCAAGTCTGGACTCTGGCTGGGCCACTCCAAAACGTTATTGTTGTTGTCTGCTAACCATTTCTTCACTACTTTTGCTGTGTGTTGTGGGTCATTGTCATGTTGAAATGTCCACTGGTGTCCAAGGCCAAGTTTCTCTGCAGACTGCCTGATGTTGTTGTTGAGAATCCTCATGTATTGCTCTTTTTTCATGGTGCCGTTTACTGTGATTACGGTAGGTTCCCTGGTCCATTGGCTGAAAAACACCCCCAAAGCATTAGGTTCCCACCACCATGTTTGACAGTGGGGATGGTGTTCTTTGGGTTGAAGGCTTCTCCTTTTTTACGCCAAATGAAGGAAACATCATTGTGACCAAACAATAAAATTTTTGTTTCACCAGAAGTCTTCTTCTTTGTCCAGATGAGCTTTTGCAAAGGCCAAGCGAGGTTTTGTGTGCCTTATCTGGAGAAGTGATGTCCTCCTTGGTCTGCATCCGTGGAACCCAGCAGTGTGCAGTGTCCGATGGATTGTCTGCCTTGAGACATTGCCACCAGCAGAGCCTAGATTCACCAGGATGGCCTTGGTGGTGATCCTTGGATTCTTCCACAGTGCGGAACATCTTGTATTCTTTAATAATACTTTGCACTGTAGCCACTGGAACTTGAAAACATTTAGAAATGGCCTTGTAGCCCTTTCCTGACTTGTGAGCAGCCACAATGCGCAGCCGCAAGTCCTCACTGAGCTCCTTTGTCTTAGCCATGACTGTCCACAAACAAACTGCAGAGAGCTGCTGTTTTTCACCTGTTGAGTTGATTAAAACAGCTGTTCCCAATTAATCAGGATGCTTTAGAACAGCTTGGACTTTTTGGAATGGTATAGAACCTTTGATTTTCCCACAGACTGTGACAAATTGTGAAGGGTATGAATCATTTTGGACTGGACACTTTTTGCTCAAATGTAAATAAAAGCTGAGCACAGTAAGTAAATTAGTAAGTAGCAGGGCATGGCTGGGGATAGTGAATGGAACAGAAAATTGTGAACCCCTTTAAGTATTAATTGGAATCCATTACGGGCCATGGTATTACTGTAAATTGGAGTTTGGTACAAGACATCCGCACTCAAATACTGATTAATCTTTGTTTTTTTTTACTACGGCCATATGCAGCAAGAGCCCCCAAAAGGTCATCATCTCTGCTGCATTTACTGGGGTCCAACCTTGGAGTCTAGCGTATGGCGTTGTGCGGAAATAAATTGCTGGGCGTATAAATTTGTTTGCGTTACCATCAAATTTACAAAATCTTCAGAGAAGATTTTGAAAAATATCTAGCTTAGTGAAGCCCACACAATCGGTATCTGTATTCCGGAGCTGCCCTCAAAATCCGGAATTTGGGGCTGATAATCGTCAGGGTTCACTCTGGGGGGGGGGGTGCCTCAGCTGCTGCCTTGGGGCACCTTCTAGAGGGTCCCTCATCAGCGGATGATGATGAGGGGGTAGAAGAATAGAGGAAAGTGGCATCCTCTTCTCCCTCACTGGCAGACTCAGTATCAGAGGCAAGCATGGAGTGTGCCTCTTCAGCTGAGTATACTCGTTGGGGTGGACGGGACATTTTTATTTTATTGGGGTGTGATGTGTGAAACGTGTAAACCTTTATTATGTGTGAGGGGTGTGTAAGTTGTGGTTTAAAATGTGAAGGGGCTTGGAATAAATTTGAAATTAAATTTAGGAGAAAAATAAAAAAAATAGTATTTTCTGCACCCAAAAAAAATTTGCAGTGCAAACTGAGCAGACGTGATCAGTAATGGACACTACTAATCGATGCTCAGTGGTTGCAAAATGCACACACGCAGATGGTGTGTGCGTGCAAAATTCTAAACTGACACTAACTGAAATGTATATATATATATAACTAACTACCACTAACTGCAATTCTTTTTTCACACAAAAAAATGTAAAAAAACAAAACAAAAAAATATGCAGATGTAAATGAGCACTCTACTGATCGGTGCTCTGCAGCACGCACGCACACAGATCGTGCGTGCAAACACTGTAGTATAAAAATTCACTACAGTGTTAAAAAAGTGAACACTGGCTAAAAATTTACTTATATCTATACAGGGAGTGCAGAATTATTAGGCAAGTTGTATTTTTGAGGATTAATTTTATTATTGAACAACAACCATGTTCTCAATGAACCCAAAAAACTCATTAATATCAAAGCTGAATATTTTTGGAAGTAGTTTTTAGTTTGTTTTTAGTTTTAGCTATTTTAGGGGGATATCTGTGTTTGCAGGTGACTATTACTGTGCATAATTATTAGGCAACTTAACAAAAAACAAATATATACCAATTTCAATTATTTATTTTTACCAGTGAAACCAATATAACATCTCAACATTCACAAATATACATTTCTGACATTCAAAAACAAAACAAAAACAAATCAGTGACCAATATAGCCACCTTTCTTTGCAAGGACACTCAAAAGCCTGCCATCCATGGATTCTGTCAGTGTTTTGATCTGTTCACCATCAACATTGCGTGCAGCAGCAACCACAGCCTCCCAGACACTGTTCAGAGAGGTGTACTGTTTTCCCTCCTTGTAAATCTCACATTTGATGATGGACCACAGGTTCTCAATGGGGTTCAGATCAGGTGAACAAGGAGGCCATGTCATTAGATTTTCTTCTTTTATACCCTTTCTTGCCAGCCACGCTGTGGAGTACTTGGACGCGTGTGATGGAGCATTGTCCTGCATGAAAATCATGTTTTTCTTGAAGGATGCAGACTTCTTCCTGTACCACTGCTTGAAGAAGGTATCTTCCAGAAACTGGCAGTAGGACTGGGAGTTGAGCTTGACTCCATCCTCAACCCGAAAAGGCCCCACAAGCTCATCTTTGATGATACCAGCCCAAACCAGTACTCCACCTCCACCTTGCTGGCGTCTGAGTCGGACTGGAGCTCTCTGCCCTTTACCAATCCAGCCATCTGGCCCATCCATCTGGCCCATCAAGACTCACTCTCATTTCATCAGTCCATAAAACCTTAGAAAAATCAGTCTTGAGATATTTCTTGGCCCAGTCTTGACGTTTCAGCTTGTGTGTCTTGTTCAGTGGTGGTCGTCTTTCAGCCTTTCTTACCTTGGCCATGTCTCTGAGTATTGCACACCTTGTGCTTTTGGGCACTCCAGTGATGTTGCAGCTCTGAATTATGGCCAAACTGGTGGCAAGTGGCATCTTGGCAGCTGCACGCTTGACTTTTCTCAGTTCATGGGCAGTTATTTTGCGCTTTGGTTTTTCCACACGCTTCTTGCGACCTTGTTGACTATTTTGAATGAAACGCTTGATTGTTCGATGATCACGCTTCAGAAGCTTTGCAATTTTAAGAGTGCTGCATCCCTCTGCAAGATATCTCACTATTTTTGACTTTTCTGAGCCTGTCAAGTCCTTCTTTTGACCCATTTTGCCAAAGGAAAGGAAGTTGCCTAATAATTATGCACACCTGATGTCATTAGACCACACCCCTTCTCATTACAGAGATGCACATCACCTAATATGCTTAATTGGTAGTAGGCGTTCGAGCCTATACAGCTTGGAGTAAGACAACATGCATAAAGAGGATGATGTGGTCAAAATACTCATTTGCCTAATAATTCTGCACTCCCTGTATATATAGAAATATAGAGCTCTCTATATATTTATATAACGCCCTAACTACAATTTTTTCTTTGTGAACAAAAAAAAAAGGAAAAATTGGCAAAAAAATCAACACAAATGTGGAAGAAAAAAAATAATAATCCCCAGTTGCTGATCAGGCACGTATGCACTGAACAGAACTTGGCGGTCACAGCTTGCACGTAGAAAAAGTGATGCAGAGCTGGAAAATTGTAAAACGACCAAAAAAAGCGCACGGACCAAATGGCATCCGTAAAAAAAAGGACAGAGTGGGCTGGGCGGGGGAGTAAGGGACAGGGACGGAGGGTGGTTTAGGGATCTGGAACTGCTGCAAATGAAAAAAATAAAAATTTGATCAGCAATTCCAGATGTTCTTCTTTCAGCAGGAAAGGGTTAAATCACACTGGTGGTGCACCACAAGTCCCAGCAAGCCAACAGCAGCACAGAACCTCTCTGCACGCAGTTACCAGCTAGAATGGCTACCTGTAGACAGGTCCAGCCCTTTCCTGTGCTGCCATTGGCTGGAGTGTTCCAGCCAATCGCAGTGCTGGCAGGGGACGCTAAACACTGGTGTCCCCTGCCTGAACTCGGGGGAGACTAGTTCAGCACCAGTCATCCCTGTACAACCCCTGTACCACCTCCCTGCAGCTCCATGAATGGTTAAAAACCATCCGGAGCTGCGATTGGCCGGTCTGCAGAAACTGGCCAATGGCAGCGATCGGGGCGGAAAAAAACCTCCCTGTGACCGTAGGAAAGATGGCTGCCTGGCCAGCATACCCCGGTCACCGGGCGATTTCGTTCAGGGACCGGGTGTACACAGCACTGTACCTATACGGCTGTGGGATTTCTGACCCACTTTCGGCGCTGGAATGGGTTAAAAAAATACAATTTGTCCTAAAAAAAAAAAAAAATCTTCAGAAGGCTA
Source organism: Bufo gargarizans (assembly GCF_014858855.1). Taxonomy (NCBI): domain Eukaryota; kingdom Metazoa; phylum Chordata; class Amphibia; order Anura; family Bufonidae; genus Bufo; species Bufo gargarizans. Next base: position 514,589,567 of record NC_058083.1, read on the forward strand.
CGTCAATGAAAAACTAAAAACTTTATGCCTTTATAATTATAGGTGATGAAAAAAGCTAAAACTAAATAAATAAATAAAGAAACAAATAATCCGCTTCATCAAGATTAAAGGGGTTTTCCCATCCCAGACAATGGGGGCATGTCGCGAGGCTATGCCCCTATTGTCTGATAGGCTGGCAAAGTGAAGGAAAGCGCACCACTTTTACATGGCTGCCCTCCATTCATTGCTATGGAGCCAGCTTGCTCGGCTATTTCCGTCGGCCCCGTAGAAGTGAATGGAAATGGTGGCCGCGCAAGCGCTGTGCGCTCCCATTCTTTTTTATGGGGATTCCGAAAATAGCTGAGCTTGCTGATTCTGAAAATGCCCTAGGTGGCACCCGCACCTATCTGATATTCACCTAGCGATGTGCCATCAATGTCTGACATGGGCCCCACCCTTTCGTTCTACTTCTGAGCCTGCATTGTTTGCACATCTTTATAAGGGCTCATGCACACGACAGTATGCCCTCCGAGACATACAGTCCGTGAGTGGGCCATATATCCCGGAGTGGCAGACATCGTGAGCACGGGAGCGCGCACCATCATAGGTTACTATTATGCTGTGCGCATCGGGCCGCCCGCGGGGCTAATAAAGATCCTATGAGTGCAGGACAATCCGATGCGCACAGCACTATAGTACCCTATGATGCTGTGCGCACGATGTATGCCGCTCCGGGACATATGGCCCGCTCACGGAACGTATCTCTCGGAGGGCATTCTGTCGTGTGCATGAGCCCTTATAAAGATGTGCGCACGATGTATGCCGCTCCGGGACATATGGCTCGCTCATGAGCCCCAAATGACAAACTCAGCTCTCCTACATCAATACATCCACTTCTACAATCTACACCATGACTCCCCTACCAAGCCCTGTTTAGGACATTACACGCTTATTTTAACTCCTTGTAGCTTCAGGCTACACCTATAGCAGCTGTGCCAGACTGCAAACTCATCCTAACTGCATTATGACCCATCCCTTCTCTAATTTATATGCCCTGATCACAAGCTATATACTCCTGCACGGCACCATTAATCCCAGCATTGCTCCTCCCACACAAGGATCTGATCACATGGGCATGACGTCACGGAAGGTCCTTTGGCTCAGCAGGAAAAGGCATGTACCTCTCAAGCATACAGTATACGGAGTTTTTACAGCGTCAGTTTAGTCATCCCACCACAAGGTGTCGCTAGGATTCTATGCTCTGACGTCTGCTCTGCTCCCTGAGGCGTTTCACTGGTTCAGCGCCATTTTGGGAGCTGTGTGAAGTGGGGCGAGCTGTGTCAGAGCTGTGTGGGCGCCTTAGCTGGCCAGAAAAACGTGTTTATGGCGAACGTGGGCGCCATTACACAGATGGAAAATGTTAAACTTGCACAGTGACAGCATAGGGCTACTTTTAGTGAAAAGGTCGTTTTTGTAAGAAACCTAGTTAGTGTAGATGAGGTTTACTCCTATAATGTGTTCCTCAGGCAAATTTTACCTCACACAATAGCGGACATTTATCAAGACTGGTGCAAAGGAAAACTGTCTTAGTTTTCCATAGCAACTAATCAGATTCCACCTTGTCTAGCAGGAGAGAGTAACTGTACCGTAATAGTAGCCACAAAGTGGCGTAAATGATAACGGAGATCGACCGCATGGCCTGTCACATGATGCACCAAATATATTACCTGGGCATCTTGATAAATGTGGTGCTGCTTATTTGTGCACTAGCATATGAAAATCCAGGCTTAATCGATGGTCTCTACTGGAAAAAATGATTTTCCTAAAAATTACCATTCGCGTTCAGTGTGCAAATCGCAATGAAGCACAACATTAAAATGATTGTACGTATCAAGGATACAAGACGTCAGAAAAACAGCTCATAACTCCCTCGGTATATTTACAACGTGGCACAAAACAATTTGTGTGAAAGCCGATGTGTAAATGATCAAGATACGTAAGAGAAAGTACAAGCTGCTAGACGGTAGCATTGACCAACTAATAACATGAGATAAAAAATGAACGCAAACCACCTGGCGCACATTTCACCTGAAAGCTTCGTCAAGAAGATGCAGACGTACAAAAAAAGTTGGCACATGTAAAGAATAAAAGAGCTGATTGTACCGATTTTAAGGGCTTGTAGGATCATTTGCTTTTCACTTGCCTTTTTAATTTTGGCTAGTTGTTATGGGCAACTACACCAGTTTTGGTAAATCTCCCCCCATATGTTTCTCTTTTAGTAGAATCGTTGATCCAGGGAGTTATTCTGATTGGAGTTGGGAAGGAATTTTTTTCCCCCCTTAAGGCTGAGTTCACACGAGCGTGACAGATTAGGTCCGGATGCGTTCAGGGTGCGTTCAGTTAAACTTGCACTATTTTGCAAGCAAGTTCAGTCAGTTTTGTGTGCGATTGCGTTTAGTTGTTCAGTTTTTTCCGCGCGGGTGCAACGCGTTTTGATGCGTTTTTCACGCGCGTGATAAAAAACTGAAGGTTTACAAACAACATCTCTTAGCAACTATCAGTGAAAAACGCATCGCACCCGCACTTGCTTGCAGATGCAATGCGTTATTAACGCAGCCCCATTCACTGCTATGGAGCCAGGGCTGCGTGAAAAACGCAGAATATAGAACATGCTGCGATTTTAAAGCAACGCAGAACTGATGCATGAAAAACAACGCTCATGTACACAGCCCCATTGAAATGAATGGGTCAGGATTCAGTGCGGGTGCAATACGTTCACCTACTGCATTGCACCCGCGTGGAAATCTCTCCCGTGTGAACGCAGCCTTAAAGGGGTTGTTCAGGTACAGAGCTGAACCCGGAAATACCCTTATTTTCAGCCAGGCAGCACCCCCGAGGCTAGCGTCGGAGCATCTCATGCTCCGATGCGCTCCCTTGCCCTGCTCTAAATCGCGCAGGGAACGGGCTCTTTTGTTTATCATAACACTGCCGGGCGGAAACTTCCGCCCGGCAGTGTGTTCGGTGACGTCACCGGCTCTGATGGGCGAGCTTTACTGGCAAGGGCAGCTCTAAATCCTGCCCATCAGTGCCGGTGATGTCACCGGGCTTCCTGGTAGCCCCATGGAGAGCCCGATACGTCACCGGATCTAAAAAAAATGCCTGTGCGATTTAGCGCAGGGCAAAGGAGAGCATCGGAGCATGAACTGCTCCAATGCTCAAGTCAGGGGGGCTCTCTGGGTGAAAATGGAGGTATGTCCGGGTTCAGCTCTGAACCCGGACAACCCCTTTAAGTGGGCAAAATTGGCTTCTACCTCTCAGGTTTTTTTTTTTTGCCTTCCTCTGGATCAACTTGCAGGATAACAGTCCGAACTGGATGGACAAATGTCTTTTTTCGGCCTTATATACTATGTTACTATGTAGTTAGGCGAAAAGTCTAAAAATTGTGCAAATTTTGATAAAACCTGTAACCACAACTGATTTCTTAAAATCGAAGTCATTTTAGTCAAATCCAGTGCAAAAAGAAAAGAACGTCAACAGTAACATCAACAGTATATATAGTTCTAGATGGCAGAGAGCAGAACATGGGATGAGAAAAATCCTTTACGAACAGTTAAAAAAAAAAAAAAAAAAAAAAAAGGTGGGCCCCAATGCAAAAATATGTGCATTCATATTCAGTCTAGATTTCATGCAGTTTAAGAAAGTTTAAAAAAAATACCAGAGCAACTAAGCACAAAAGCACAAAAATTATTATGCAGTAGCATACAAAATAAAACGCAGAACTCGTAATCCTTGTTTATATTGACAACTTACTCTATGGTGCAAAAAAATTGGTATAAAAGTCAAAGCGTAAATAATGAGGTCACATAAGCGTAGAATATGCCGGGTGGTCGAAGGTAATGTATTTACCAAATGGATCTATGAAAATGCAAACAGCCCGACGTGTTTTACCTCACAAGGCTTCATCCTGAGACTGACCGTATACAAAAAAAATAATGGTATAATAAAGCATAAAAGAACATTATATACTGTATGTACAAAAAAATTCTGTGAACTCTACCTATATACACTGTTGAACTTAGAGGTCAAATTACCCACCATCTGACAGGACTCAGTAGTTACAGTCTGCAAATAGACAGTTTTTTAACCCCTTGCATCACAAAAACTGCTTACATTTTTTTAAATAAAGACCATTTAAATTTTTTTATATTTTTTTTAGCACAAAATGAGTGAAATACATTACACTTCCTATTCGTGTATAATACAGAGCCGTCCCATTGAAGTGAATGGGGGCAGCTTCTTGTAATTACACCTGCTCACTGCTGCAATGTTGACTGTGAGCAGGTAACCAATGAAGGAAAGGGCAGCGCTCGCATGGCATGCGGCCTTCTCTTCAAACAGATGATTGGTTGGGATTCTGGGTGTCTGATCTCGCTGATCTGATATTGATGACCTATCCTGAGGATAGATCATCAATATTAAAATCCCAGAAAAAACCTTTAAAGGGTTTTGATAGAATTAGAAAGGTATGTAGATACAAGTGGTGTTTAATACGTTTTCTACCCCAGCATGTTCTGTCAAGGTTAAAAAGCTGAGCTTGTCTGTGCAGGTTGAGTTATGTCTGGGTATCCTATACACCCAGTAGAAGTTGAGTCTGATGAAAGCACTGGAAGTGACAAAAGAAAGTGAGGGATTTGAAGTTTTGTTTTGTGATTAAATTCCTTACAAAGGAAGAAAAGAAGTCTAAACAAAACCATGGAAGGATGATTGCTGTATGTGGTGATGGTGCACCTTCCTGATTCCAAGTAAAGTTTTGGGCCAGGCCGTTTAAATGGGGGTAGAGAGTGAGACTCAACTGAAGATGGAGGAAGATTCAGAGGAAATGTGCTGTACAGTGGAGGCCATGGAATTTGGAAGATCATTAGGTCACAGTCAGTGTTATAGCTCATGAATTAGTCATTTCAGTTGGCACAGTTCCCAGTATCAATCATGTTTTGATGTCAAAGGTCAGTTCCCGGTGGGTGCCATGAATGGTGACGTCTGAGCAAAAAACTTGTCGGCAGCAATTTGGCCAAGAGAATGTAGACATGGTTAGAGAAAATTCAGGAGACTTGACTTCTATTCTTAAATTATTACAGTTGATGAAACATGAGTCCACCACTATCGCGGACAAGAATAGGACATGTTATATTTTTTTTGTGGGGCCGCGGAACGGAGCCACGGATGCGGACAGCACGCGGAGTGCTGTCCGCATCTTTTGCGGCTCCATTGAAATGAATGGGTCCGCAATCCGAGCCGGCAAAACGGCGGCTCGGATGCGGACCCAAACAATGGCCGTGTGCATGAGGCCTTACCCTGAGACCAAACAAGAGTCCATGCAATGGAAGCACAAGGGGTCACCAACTCCAAAGAAATTTTGTGTGCAGCAGTCATGATTACTGCAACAGTTTTTTGGGATAATATAATTTATTACTAGAATTCATGGCACACAAGACAACAATTACTGGAGACGCCTGTGCTTCAACAATGAAGGCCTTATGTGAGCCAATCAAAGAGAAACGCCATGGGAAGTTGGCAGATGTGTTGCTGCTTCATGTCAATGCGCCAGTGTCTTGCAGCTGCTATCAAGGAATACGCCTTCATTGAGCTTAACCACCCACCTTAGTCCCCTTTCACACGAGCAGGTGCAATGCGTGACGTGCACTGAATCCTGACCCATTCATTTCAATGGGTCTGTGTACATGAGCGTTGTTTTTCACGCATTTGTTCTGCGTTGCATGAAAAACGCAGTATGTTCTATATTCAGTTTTTTTTACACAGCCCTGACCCCATAGAAGTGAATGGGGCTTTAGTGAAAAACGCATTGCATCCAGAAGCAGGTGCAGATGCAATGTGTTTTTCACTGATGGTTGCTAGATGTTTGTAAACCTTCAGTTTTTTATCACGCGCGTGAAAAACGCATCAAAAAGCATTGCACCCGAGCGGAAAAAACAACGCAATTGCAGACAAAACTAACTGAACTTGCTTGCAAAATGGTGCAAGTTTCACTGAACGCACCTTGAATGCATCCAGAGCCAATCCGTCACGCTGTGTGAAAGGGGCCTTACAGTCCAGACCTGGCTCCCAGCGATGACTTTCTCTTTCGGAACCTTTAAAAATGTCTGCGTGGGGATCGATTTCCTAATGATAATGCAATCAAAGAGGTGGTAACAGGGTTCCTGCAGCAACAAGAAGTCTATTCTGAGGGCATCTGATGACCGGAGGCAAAGTGAAATAAGTGTGTTGACATCAAGGGGGATTACACTGAAAAGTAGTAAATAATTTTTTTTTTTTAAATTTTGTTTTCATATTCAGGTAGATAACTTATTGAACACCCTTCGTATGGAGAAAAATTTTGAAATGGGTTTTTCCAGTGAGTTCTATGACTTGAAGTATTTAAATATAATTTTTTCTCTTGTTTGCTTGAATTATTTTGCATAGAAGAGACAGAGTGAAGACCGATAATTATTATTTTCTTTTTTTCCAGACTTTGCTTTTACTAACAGTGGTGTGTGTGACAGATTTTAAAGTGAATGATCTGCATTAGATGAGATATCCGTTAAAAAAAGTGATTAATTAAGACCATGTGACATTTAGTGTAAGTCATTTGTCATGGGAGTGAAGACAAAAGACATTGGTATTATCTACCAGAAATGAAAATTAACCCTTTTAATGACCGGGCCATTTTGCACCTTCATGACCAGGCTGATTTTTGGAAATCTGACGTGTCACTTTATGTGGTGATAACTTTTGAATGCTTTTACTTATCCAAGCCATTCTAACATTGTTTTCTTGTGACAAATTTTACTTTATGTTAGTGGTAAATTTGAGTCGATATAAACCACCTTTATAAAAAAAAAAAATCAAACGTGGAAATAATTAGCAATTTTTTAAATTTGAATTTCTTTGCCTTTAACCCTTTCAGAACCAAACCATTTTTAACCTTACCCTACAGTGGAAACCCCCAAAAAGTGACCCCATTCCGGAAACTACACCCCTCAAGGAATATTTCAAGGTGTGTAGTGAGCACTTTGACCCATCAGGCTTTTCATAGAATTAGGAAACGCTTGGCTGTGAAAATGAAAAATTACAATTTTGTCCAGAAAAAGTTGCTTTACACCCACATTTTTCACTTTCACAAGGTGTTACAGGACAAAATGCACCCCAGATTTCGTTCCCCATTTCCCCTCGAATAATGCAACACCCCAGGGCTCTAGAGTCAAACAGCTAAATATGGATTTTGCTGACCTGAATTGGCAGACATGTATTTTAGGTGCCATGTCGCATTAAATAAATTCCTGAGGTCCCCAGAGATGAAAAACCCCAAGAAGTGACCCCACATCGGAAAGAGCACCCCCGTACGAACATTTTAAGTGGTGGAAAGGGTACTTTTCAGCAAACGGGTGTCTCACAGAAGACAGAAACACTTGTGAAAGCGTTTCAAAGCACACATTTGTGAAAAAAATAAAAATTACTAACAGACCCCAATTTTTTTCCACAAGGGGTTAAAGGAGAAAATGCACCCCAGGATATATTCCCCATTATCTACCCATTCAGGAAACACCCCATATGTGCTTGTAGCCTGCTGTATAGGTGCACAGCAGGCAAACTGCAAAATATGAATTTTGCTGACAGGCCGGAATTGGCAGACATGGATTTTAGCTTCCATGTCGCATTAAATAAATTCACTGAGGGCCCCAGAAATGAAAAACCCCAAGAAGTGACCCCATTTCGGAAAGAGCACCCCAGTACGAACCTTTTAAGTGGTAGAAAGGGTACTTTTAAGCAAACGGGTGTCTCACAGAAGACAGAAATACTTGTGAAAGAGTTTCAATGCATACATTTGTTAAAAAAAAAATTACTAGCAGACCCCAATATTTTTTTCACAAGGGGTTAAAGGCTAAAATGCACCCCAGGATATGTTCCCCATTATCTACCCATTCAGGAAACACCCCATATGTGCTTGTAGCCTGCTGTATGGGTGCACAGCAGGCAAACTGGAAAATATGAATTTTGCTGACAGGCCAAAATTGGCAGGCATGGATTTTAGCTGCCATGTCGCATTAAATAAATTCCTGAGGGCCCCAGGAATGAAAAAACCCTAAAAGTGACCCCATTTTGGAAAGAGCACCCCCGTACGAACCTTTTAAGTGGTGGAAAGGGTACTTTTCAGCAAACAGGTGTCTTACAGATGACAGACATACTTGTGACAGCATTTCAAAGCACACATTTGTAAAAATGAAAAATTACTAGCAGACCCCAATTTTTCACTTTCACAAGGGGTTATAGGAGAACATGCACCCCAGGATATGTTCCCCATTTTCTCCCCTTTTTGCAAACATCCCATATGTGCTTGTAGCCTGCTGTACTGGCGCACAGCAGGGCTCTAGAGGCAAACTGCAAAATATGTTTTTTGCAGGCTTGAATAAACAGACAAGGATTTTAGCTGCCATGTCGCATTAAATAAATTCCTGAGGTCCCCAGAAATTAAAAACCCCAAGAAGTGACCCCATTTCGGAAAGAATACCCCCGTACAAACATTTTAAGTGGTAGAAAGAGTACTTTTAAGCAAATAGGTGTCTCACAGAAAGGAATATGTAGTGGTTGTTGGAAAGTGGATATGCAAGCGAGGTGGACTAAATCAGAGATATAATGTGGAAATATTACAGGGAGCATAAAAGATGAAATTAAATTAATACTCCATGCATTTGTGGTAGATTCTGAAACACTCCTGCATGCACAGGCCAGGTTTTTCAGGGCAGGTTTCACAGTGGTAAATTGTGTCTTTCCTTATCCCCTTTTGGAACATACCCTGCATTTTTTTTGGATCCTTCCCTTCCTTGCTGTCTAGGGGACTTGACCTGGAAAATGTTGCCCTAGTCGAACACGGGCACCATAACTTCCTGAAGTATTGGCACCCTCCCCGGCCATAACTTCCTGAAGTATTGGCACCCTCCCCGGCCTGGGTTAGAAAAATTAGGGCCTTGATTACCACCCCTTGGAACTGAAGGAAAGTTCCTCTTTGGCCTGCAGAATGAAATAGCACGTACGCATTGCACATTGCCATCTGTACAATGTGTACGACCAGCTTTTTTTACCACACTTTTGCTTTTCGTGTGGCACTGTAGGGCTTCAGAAGTTGATCTGGAAAATCCACTTTTCCCATGTGCCTGTTGTAGTCCAGAATAAAGTCTATTTAGGCTAATAAACTCACTTGTCCCAGATATTAAAACTTAACTTTTACTATCTTAGTTTAAAAAAACTTACTACATTTAAGTGAATGTGAGCTAAAGAGATATAGTTAAAACTATCTAATGCCCTGTCAGTTCTAAAGCATGTTTGCTGTAGCTGCAATGTCAGCCGGAGGTGCACTCCCTATGCCGTCACACACTTGAACTCTGTATTAGCTGACCAGTGCAACATCGTTCTGTATATATTATACTATGGATGATTCTGTGTGGCAAACACTATTTACTCTTGAATATACTCCACTAGTATTTTACTGCACTAATTGCCAGAACTGACACAGGCATCAGAGTCTAAAACACTAAACTGTCCCCCAACATGTTTCGCCAGCTAATCTGGCTTCATCAAGGGTAACGGACAGAATTGAAAAAAGACGCTGCCCCTGAACCTTATAAAGGCTGTCTCCACCTTAACAGCAGGCTGGAGAGCCAATAGGTACAAAGAATAAGAAAAGGCAAATGTTCTAAAAGCCATACTGCCAATAGACAGGCGATAGGTCACAATGACACACACCACCATCATCTGGGTGGGTGTGTCCTTATAGTTCAGCTGCGTGACTTCTGCAAGCGCCACTATGCTGAACTGCAACTGCGCAGGAACTTCACAACTTTTAAGACGAGCCTCTCGCCCCAGTGCGCCTGCACCAAAACTTAATCTCAGGGCACACTCCTCTGTCTTCATGCGGCTGCGTACGGACTTAACCTCACAGCGCATAAGCTAAGAGGTCCACACGCCTGCGCCAACACTTTTTCTCAGGGCGCACTCCTCCGCGTTAGTGCAGCTGCGCACGGACTTAGCCTCACAGCGCATAGGCTATAAGGTACCACCAGAGTTATCTGCGGCTGTGTAGGGACTTAGAGACTAAACAGGCGCTATAACCAGTAGGGCGCATGCGCTGACATTTAGTCTCAAAGTCCAGTACTTACATTAATATGTCCCTGCCAACTCAGTCATAAATTGAGGTGATTTCTTAAGGCATTAAGCCTAAGTGTAGGCTTTGTCTCAGGTTTACTACTACACTATACCATCCATACTATAGCCTGACTGGCAGGCTATTCTTTGTGTGTATATATATATATATATATATACACACACACACACACACACACACACTCACCTAAAGAATTATTAGGAACACCATACTAATATGGTGTTGGACCCCCTTTTGCCTTCAGAACTGCCTTAATTCTACGTGACATTGATTTAACAAGGTGCTGATAGCATTCTTTAGAAATGTTGGCCCATATTGATAGGATAGCATCTTGCAGTTGATGGAGATTTGAGGGATGCACATCCAGGGCACGAAGCTCCCGGTCCACCACATCCCAAAGATGCCCTATTGGGTTGAGATCTGGTGACTGTGGGGGCCATTTTAGTACTGTGAACTCATTGTCATGTTCAAGAAACCAATTTAAACTGATTCGAGCTTTGTGACATGGTGCATTATCCTGCTGGAAGTAGCCATCAGAGGATGGGTACATGATGGTAATAAAGGGATGGCCAAATTCGGACTCTACCATTTAAATGTCTCAACAGAAATCGAGACTCATCAGACCAGGCAACATTTTTCCAGTCTTCAACAGTCCAATTTTGGTGAGCTCGTGCAAATTGTAGCCTCTTTTTCCTATTTGTAGTGGAGATGAGTGGTACCCGGTGGGGTCTTCTGCTGTTGTAGCCCATCCGCCTCAAGGTTGTGCGTGTTGTGGCTTCACAAATGCTTTGCTGCATACCTCGGTTGTAACGAGTGGTTATTTCAGTCAACGTTGCTCTTCTATCAGCTTGAATCAGTTGGCCCATTCTCCTCTGACCTCTAGCATTAACAAGGCATTTTCGCCCACAGGACTGCCGCATACTGGCTGTTTTTCCCTTTTCACACCATTCTTTGTAAACCCTAGAAATGGTTGTGCGTGAAAATCCCAGTAACTGAGCAGATTGTGAAATACTCAGACCGGCCCGTCTGGCACCAACAACCATGCCACGCTCAAAATTGCTTAAATCACCTTTCTTTCCCATTCTGACATTCAGTTTGGAGTTCAGGAGATTGTCTTGACCAGGACCACAACCCTACATGCATTGAAGCAACTGCCATGTGATTGGTTGACTAGATAATCGCATTAATGAGAAATAGAACAGGTGTTCCTAATAATTCTTTAGATGAGTGTGTATATATATATATATATGGGATTGAGGAAAAGTTCCCTATAATGCCTATAATGGATCGATATTGTCCCTTATATAGCTATAAGGTACAAGGTTCAGGAGCATAAAAATTCTGGTATATGTCACCAAACATGGTGAATACCATCTTACATGGTCATAGAAAAACATTCTTACTGTACCTAACATACTAGAGGTAGTCAGATTGAATTAAATTTAGCAGCATCTATTTTTGATACTGCTCACAAGATGACGAAAATACTTCATAGTCAGTTGAATAAAGTGTGCAGAAGACTATTCTAAAAAGGAAGAAAAGGTAAAGCCTCCATTGAGGCCTTTTGGGTTGAGGCGGTAAATCCACCTAGTCTCCTCTTGAAGGAGAAGTCTATCCAGATCACCTCTACGTGTACGTGCACCTAATGTCCTTTTACATAGACCACAAAATTTTAAACAATTCGGGTCTCCCCCATGGAAGGCTCTAACGTGCCTGGATATTGTAGTATCTGATTTTGAATTGATACTACTTCTGTGTTGGCAAATGCGCCATCGAAATTCTTGTGATGTCTTGCCAACATACAATTTTAAACAAGTGCACTGGGCCACATACACTATACCCGTTTGGCAATGAATAAATTGCCTGATCTCATATTTTTTTTTATTATCCACGGGGTTAATGAAGTCTTTGATCGTTTTAATGTATGGACAGAAACTACATCTCCCACATGGGTAGCTTCCCACCACATTTGATCTCAACCACATTGTTTTTGGGGGTTCTTTTCTGTACAGGCTCTGCACTAGATGGTCCTTGATGTTTTTTCCCCTGCGATACGTGATGCTGGGTTTGGTCAGTAGCACTTCCCTAAGGTCATTGTCGGTTTGTAAAATATTCCAATACTTTTGCATGGCATGAAATACTCTACGATGCTGTACATCAAAGGAGCCAATGCACCTAATGATGGCAGGGGTGGCACTTTTCTCCTTTTTACCTAGAAGGTCAGAATGGTCAGTACTCTTAGCTCTAGAAAAAGCTTTATGTAGAGTCTTCTTAGGGTTTCCCTTGGAATGGAATCTTTCAAACAGGGTATCATATTTCCTAAGGAATGCAAAATCATCTGAGCAGTTGCGATCTGCCCTTATATACTGCCCAGTGGGTATTCCTCTTCTCAGAGGTAAAGGATGAGAAAAGTGCCACCCCTGCCATCATTAGGTGCATTGGCACCTTTGATGTACAGCATCGTAGAGTCTTTCAAGTCATGCAAAAGCATTGGCATATTTTACAAACCGACAATGAACCTTAGGGAAGTGCTACTAACCAAACCCAGCATCATGTATCGCAGGGGAAAAAACATCAAGGACCATCTAGTGCAGAGCCTATACAGTTTAGAGCCCCAAAAACAATATGGTTGAGATCAAATGTGGTGGGAAGCTACCCATGTGGGAGATGTAGTTTCTGTCCATACATTAAAAAGATCAAAGACTTCATTAACCCCGTGGATGATAAAAAATATGAGATCAGGCAATTTATTCATTGCCAAACAACGGGTATAGTGTATGTGGCCCAGTGCCCTTGTTTAAAATTGTATGTTGGCAAGACATCACAAGAATTATGATGGCGTATTTGCCAACACAGAAGTAGTATCAATACAAATCAAATACTACAATATCCAGGCACGTTAGAGCCTTCCATGGGGGAGACCCGAATTTTTCAAAATTTTGGGGTCTATGTGTCATGCCGTGCTCTGACTATGTGCGGAGGTCTGCCAGATTGGCAGCACGTGTCTAGTTTTTTGTTTGGTTTTGGAGTCGTGCTAGATCCGCCTTCCTTCAGGTGCACTGGGTGGGGTCGTTGGTTTAAATTACTTCCACTCCCAGTGTTCCGTGCGAGTTATAGCTTTTGTCTGCCTTTGGAAGCAAGGATGGAAGGATTGGCTGTTCCTGCTCAGATAAGATAAGTTGGGTTCTGATTTCTTGTTGTTTGCTGTCTAGGCTGTTTGAGTTATGCCTTCCCCTCCAGGTTCTGAGGGAGCAGGCTGACCCTATTCCCCTTTCACCATCTCAGGGATTCTAGGGTATTTTCAGCCCAGGCACGAGGACACATTATTCCCACCTTAAGGGTCTGAATGTGGGCATAGCAGTATAGGGAGAGCTGTTAGAGATTTGCTAGGAGATGACCTTATCCCCAGCCTCTCGCCTAGAAACTTGTTTGTTTATTTATCTGTGAATCTGATATCCTGTCCGCCGTGACATTATAACCCGCCAATACTTTGACTGCCATTGCTCAGCAGTTTTGCGATGGCGTCAATTGGTGCGCTAGTTGACCGCATGCAGGGATTATCTCTAGAGGTTGCGGATCTGCGTAGTTCGGTCACACTTGTGGGGAGCCTAAAGTCGCTCTTCCTGATAGATTTGCAGGGAATACTGATGCCTCAATCTGCTTTAGAGAGTCATGCAAGTTGTATTTTCGGCGGCGTCCATCGTCGTCAGGTGATGAAAGTCAGAGAGTTGGAATAATCATTTCTCTGCTTAAAGGGGACGCGCAATCCTGGGCCTTTTCTCTGCCGCCCGGTTCTCGGGCCCTCCGGTCAGTGGAAGAATTTTTCAAAGCCCTGGGATTAATTTACGATGACCCAGATCTGGTCTCGATGGCGGAATCTAAATTGCGTAATTTATTACAGGGTGAACATACTGCAGAGGCTTACTGCGTTGAGTTTAGGAGATCGGCTACCGAGTCAGAGTGGAATGACCCCGCGTTACGTAGTCAGTTTTGTCAGGGGTTATCTGAGAGATTAAAAGATGCCCTTGCTTTTCATGAGTACCCAGATTCTTTGGAGAATGCTATGTCTTTGGCAGTACTGTTAGATAGACGTATTAGAGAGAGGTGTAAGGCTCCCTCCGCGTATGGGATCCCTTCTGTGAGTGGTTTTGTCTCAACTGCTTCCCAGGGTGATGTTACAGGTAACTCTGGGGTAGGTGAGGAACCCATGCAGCTGGGTCAGGTATCTTTCCGTTCTGGTAGTAGAGATTTTAGGAAATTGCATAAACTATGTTACTACTGTGGGAAAAGTGGTCATTTTATTTTTGCTTGTCCTTTTGTTAAACCGCATGTTGATGAGAAAAAAAAAAAAAAAACCTTTCCTGACTCTTGGTAGCGTGAATGGAGTGGTGGAGCAAGCAGGTATGCAAGCACCCTGTAATACTCGTTTTCTCCTTCCAGCTATGGTGGCGCTAGACTCAATAATTTTTTGTTGTTGAAGTATTCCTTGACTGTGGTGCTGGGGTAAACCTTATTGACTTTCTTTTTCTTCAAAATCTGGGTCTAAGTACTTGCACTTTAGAAAGAGAGATTCCGTTTTTTGCAATAGATTCTTCCCCTCTTTCTCAAAGGAGTCTCACTCATATTGCTCATGGTATTCAGTTAAGGGTGGGTGATTCACATGTTGAGATTATGTCTTGTTTTTTCATGAAGGATTTGCCCGCTCCTATAGTCTTAGGGTTACCATGGTTGACAAAACATAACCCAATTATAGATTGGCAAGCAAGACAAATCATTGGTTGGAGTGAATTTTGTTCGGATAATTGTCTTGGCACATCTATCTCTGGTGTGTCCACTACGGCTCTACCTCAGTATCTCTCAGATTTTGCGGATGTCTTTTCGGAGGGTGGGGCTCAGGAATTGCCCCCTTAAAGTGACTATGATTGTCCAGTTAATCTCATCCCAGGGGCTAAGTTGCCAAAGTCTCGGCTTTACAATCTTTCTCAACCCGAAAGAGAGGTCATGCGGAAGTATATCGTCGAGAGTTTGGCAAAAGGTCATATTAGGCCATGTAAGTCTCTGGTGGCAGTAGGTTTATTCTTAGTAAAGAAAAAGGATGGATCGCTGAGACCTTGTTTGGATTTCCGGGAATTGAACCGTATTACGGTCCGGGATCCGTATCCCCTTCCTTTGATCTCCGACCTTTTTGATCAGATTGTTGGAGCCAAGGTGTTCTCCAAGTTAGATTTGAGAGGGGCCTACAATCTGATCAGAATCAAGGAAGGGGATGAGTGGAAAACGGCCTTCAATACGCACAAGAGTCATTTTGAGAATCTGGTTATGCCTTTTGGGTTGACGAACGCGCCAGCGGTATTTCAGCGATTCGTCAATGACATTTTCCATCATTTGGTGGGGAGGTTCGTGGTAGTTTACTTGGATGACATTTTAATTTACTCTCCTGATCTGAAGACCCAGTAGGATCATGTGAGACAGGTTTTGACGATCCTTCGGGAGAATAAATTATATGCTAAATTGGAGAAATGTGTGTTTTCTGTGCAGGAGCTTCCGTTTTTGGGATATCTGCTTTCTGGTTTTCGTATGGACCCCGAAAAGGTCCGGGCGGTTCTGGAATAGGACCGACCAGAGAATCAGAAAGCTTTGATGCGGTTTTTGGGGTTTACTAATTATTATAGAAAATTTATTTTGATCTATTCTACCATTGTAAGACCTCTGACTGATATGACTAAGAAGGGCGCCGACGTCTCTGTCTGGTCGGATGAGGCATTGCAGGGAGGTCAGGTCCCTGGAGAGCTATATAGAACACAAAATCGCCCCTAAGGGATTACGTATCTCAATTAAACCAGCTGCTCGTATTTATTCCGCACAGCTGATTATCAAGTGGGAACAAGAACTGACTAACAGCTCTCTCAAACTAATGACTCTTCTGTTGGAAGAGGAAAAAAAGGTCTTTGAAAAAACATCGTCTAGTCTCAAAGATCTTACGGAAGGTGTCCTAAAGTTTAAATCAGATTCCGAATTCGACAAGAGAGAATCCTCATTACAGACGTCTGTCGAACGTTTCCAAAATCTTTTAAAAGAAAGAAAACACCGAAAGATCTAGCTGAGTTTCGAGAGAACAGGGCCTATAACTCTCAGATAAAGGTACCCATTCATTCTGAATCTGAGGTGTCCTCCTCGGAGGCTGAACTCTCTGACTCAGAGCCACTTGGAGCTTATTAGAATGCGAACTACAACAGAGGTGGTTACAATCGGAGACCGGGACGGAGATGGCAGAGGTGGGGGAGACAACGGGGCTACTCGGGTCGAACAGGCGGGGGACCGTCCCAGCCTTCTCTTCCCTCCTTATCCTCTTCCCATACCTCTACTTAACAACCCCTGGTTCCTTTTTTGGCAAACAGCCAGGGTCCCTATCAGTTAAGAGAGCGGGTGAGAGAGGGCGACAGTCGCCCATAACAGATAGTCTGCAGATCATTAATCTGTCATCTCGAACCTTGACAGATGTTGAAACTACTATATTACAGAAGGGTCTCTCGTTTGTGCCTACTACAAAGTTTAATATCTTTACATGGATTAAGGACCTTAACCTTTTCTGTAGAAGGCTCAAATGGCACAAATTCTACCAAAATAATAACAGACAGACGTGCCATGATGTTAAACATCCAAGGGACTACAATTTGTCCCGATGCGAGTCTACGGCTCTCAGGAACCTTGAGGCAGACAATACTATTGTCATAAAACCTTCTGACAAGGGTGGCAATTTGGTAATACTAGACCACTCTAACTATCAGAAAATGTGTTTTGATTTACTTAGGGATCCAACAAGCTACAGAGTTTTATCAAGCGACCCCAGCTCTGTATTTCAGTTGCAACTTAAGGCGATCCTTCAGCAGGGTCTGGAACAGGGAGTGATCAGCAAATCTGAGCATGCTTTCCTATTTTCTAAAAATCCACAGTTGTCTACCTTCTATTGTCTCCCTAAAATACATAAGGGAGTCAATCCCCTTAAGGGACGTCCAATTGTATCAGGTATGGACTCCCTTACTCACCATTGTGGGATATACCTTGACAAAGTACTAAAAGAATTAGTGTCATGTTTGCCATCCTTTACAAGAGACACAATGGATTTTCTACGAAAAATCGAAACCATCTCAGTTGACTCCCATTGCTATCTTGCAAGCATTGATGTTGAGTCCTTATATACATCCATACCACACGAAAAAGGCTTAGCAGCAATGGCTCACTTCCTGAGATCAAGAGGTACAGAATTTCAGAATTATAACAACTTTATTATGTGTCTCTTGGAATACACTCTCACGCACAATTTTTTCACATATGGCGGGTCCATCTACCACCAGCTCAGGGGGACAGCAATGGGCAGTCCCTGTGCCCCCACCTATGCAAACCTCTTCCTGGGCTGGTGGGAACACAAATTCATGTTCCCTGACCACCTAATGTGGTGGAACAGTAAGATCATCTTTTGGACTCTCTATATTGATGATATTTTCTTGGTGTGGAGTTACAGTAAAGAAAGATTCTGGGATTTTGTATCTGCTCTCAATGTTAATGATGTGGGAGCGAGATTAAATCTAAGAGTATTACCTTCCTTGATGTGGAAGTCACATCTGTAGCTGGAAATCTTATGACGAACGTCTATCGAAAACCGACCGCCACTAATAATATCTTACATTGGAGCAGTCACCACACCCAGGCCGTAAAAAGAGGCATTCCAAAAGGCCAGTACCTACGTATGCGCCGAAACTGCTCTGATAAGGAGAACTTTTATCATGAATCAAGGAAATTGAAAAACAGGTTATTACAGAGAGGATACCCAAAGTCCACTCTAAGGGAGGCGTTTCAGACAGCAGAGAATAGGTATAGGGGTGATCTATTGATACCAAGAACAAAAGAAAGAAAGGACACCACCCTGATTCGCGAATAGGGAAGTCACTGCTATCCTAAAAACCCACTGGCCAATCCTAACGTTGGACAACGACTTGTCCAAGGCCATTTCCCCCTTCCCGCAAGTAACATACCGCAAGGGGAGGAGTCTCAGAGATAGACTTGTGCACAGCCACTACACCGGCGTGAAAAAGGAGGGAACATGGCTCGATAGACAACCAAAAGGGATGTTTAGATGTGGGAGTTGTAAGGCTTGTAAATTTGTGTGTACCTCAAAAACAATTACCTGCTCCATGACCGACTTTGTCCAAACTATAGGTACCTTTGCCAACTGTAAAACACGGGGGGTTGTTTATATCTGTCAGTGTTCCTGCCCCAAAGATTATATCGGCAAGACATTTAGGAAACTTATACGAAGAATTTGCGAACATGTCAACGATATAGCAAAAAAGGACGACACTTCTGTTGCTAACCATGTTAATGACATACATGGAGGGGATCCAAGTTCCCTCAGGTTTTCTGTACTTGAAGTCGTCCCCAAGCTCCTGAGGGGGGGGGGCGACTGGGACCGGAGGATACTCCAAAAGGAGTCTGAATGGATTTATCGCTTCCGGTCTTAAGTCGCCGGGTGACCTAAATGAACGACTTACGTATACATGTTTCATCTGACATGGCCCTACCCCCCCTTTTTTCTTCTTTTCCTTTCATCAGAGACGGCCCCTCCTTTCATTTCTATATCTCTAAACGTAGTCTGATTTTTGTCCATGCTGGTGCGAGAAGCACCATTTCCTCAGCAGTGACATATATATATATCTTTGTCACATTATCTTTCCCCTACATACATATATCCTCCATTATCCTATTTAGATGTATGTATGAGGTGGGCTTTATCTTGTAGATATATAATTTTGTTTATTCCTCCGTTTTAGGTTTTCTGCTTAAGGGCTCAAATGTAGTAAAAATCCTTTTGCCCCCAATTTACTGAGAGGGGGGTCACATTATTACTTTGCGTCAACTGTTTAGACTTAAGTTTTAGCCACCACTAATGATCGATAGCTAGACAGCTCCTCAGCGCTTCCGGCTGCGCCTGTTAAAGCATGCGTTCCAAAGGACCGAAAGTGACGTATCGCGTCACTGCGATGCGGTTCACTTACCGGAAGTCCTTCTTCCCGGCGTCCGGAAGTATTAGCCTATCTGTCATATCTATCTGAGCCCTCTAGTCTCCTGTTTACTTGCTGTATCCGCCTCAGGGGGCCCCCCTCTGATCGGTAAGTGCCAGTGATATTTATGTTACAGGCTTTCTTGGTACCTCTTTGTGAATACCTTACATCTATTGTCTCTACATTAATTTATAGATTCCATTCAGAGGTCTGCATCTGTGAATACAGCCTAACTAAGTATACTTAGGAGCTAAGTATTATCTTTATTTAAGTATTATCTTTTTTGTTTTTCTCTATTCCCTACGTTTATTATAACTTTGTATTACCTCCTGATGAGCTGCTGTATGCAGCTGAAACGCGTTGGGGTTGTGTTTATACACTATTATATCAGATTGTGTTTCTTTTGTGTTTTTTCCTGGATTTATTTCCAATCCAGCTTCGCAAGTAGGGCGTCACTAGGGCCACAGTAAGGCTTAGGTACGGGGGCAGGGTGTCTCCACCATCAGGGGACATCCCTGTGCTTCAGGACACTAGATCCATAGGGTTATCTAGGGAAATAATTTTTCCCACGGATTTGCCTACTACCCCCAACCTTTCTAGTGAATTAGGAATTTATTATCCATCCTATCTATAGTAGGAGGTTTTTTGTTGAATATCTATCGTATCTAGAACATCACTTGAGCAAATCGCTATTTTTGTTCTTACCCGTTTAATAAAAAAGGTATCGTTTTTAATTAAGCACATTAATTTCACGCTTTTCCTATTGTAAGACCTCTGACTGATATGACTAAGAAGGGCGCCGATGTCTCTGTCTGGTCGGATGGGACATTGCAGGCCTTTTCGACTATTAAGGAGTGTTTTGCGTCTGCTCCCATTCTGGTGCAGCCCGATGTGTCTTGATGCATCAGAAGTGGGGGTTGGAGCGGTGCTGTCGCAGGGTTCATCTCCTGGCAAATGGGTCACGTGTGCTTTTTTTTTCCAAGAAGCTCTCGTCGCCGAGAAGAATTATGATGTAGGAGATAGAGAGTTGCTGGCAATCAAGTTGGCCTTTGAAGAATGGCGTCACTGGTTGGAGGGGGTGTCTCACCCCGTTACAGTATATACGGATCATAAGAATTTGGCTTACCTGCAATCTGCCAAGCGTCTGAACCCTAGACAGGCCAGATGGTCACTGTTTTTTACCAGGTACGAAAAGGTAGATGCCTTGTCTCGCAGATTTCCTGAAGGATGTGATTCAGAGGATCCTGCGCCGATTTTGGCGGATGGGGTGGTGGTCTCCGCTCTGTACCCCGAATTGGAGATGGAAGTGTTGGGAGCCCAGGAGGGGGCTCCTGGTTCTTGTCCCCCAGGGAGGTTGTTTGTTCCTGAAGGACTGCGATACAAGGTATTCAAGGAACGTCACGATACTGTCCTTGCTGGACATCCTGGTGGTAAGTCCACCTGTGACCTTGTGTCCCGGAGGTTCTCGTGGCCCGGGTTACGTAAGAGCATTGAGGATTATGTGGCAGCTTGTGAAACCTGTGCACGGTCAAAGGTTTTTCATACTCGACCGGCTGGTTCACTTCTCCCTTTGTCTATTCCGTCTCGTCCTTGGACGCACTTGTCTATGGACTTTATTATGGATCTGCCGAGTTCCTCTGGGAAAACTGTAATTTTGGTGGTAGTTGACCGTTTTAGTAAAATGGCTCACTTTATATCATTAACTAGTCTGCCTAATGCCAAGACTCTTGCGCAGATTTTTGTTGATAATATTGTGAAATTGCATGGTATTCCTTCGGATGTGGTCTCTGATAGGGGCACGCAGTTTGTCTCCAGGTTTTGGAGGACGTTCTGCTCTCGGCTTGGCATTCAACTTTCGCTCTCTTCGGCTTTTCATCCGCAGTCGAATGGACAGACAGAGCGTACTAATCAAAACCTGGAGACCTACTTGAGGTGCTTTGTGGCTGAGAATCAGGAGGACTGGTCCTCATTCTTGTCCCTAGCAGAGTTTGCTTTGAATAACCGTAGGCAGGAGTCCACGGGTAAGTCGCCATTTTTTGGCGCATACGGTTTTCATCCTCAGTTTGGTACCTTTTCTGGGACTAGTTCCTCTGGGATGCCAGAGGAGGAGAGATTTTCTTCTGCCTTGTCTTCTATCTGGCGGAGGATCCAAGTGAATTTGGAGAAGATGGGTGAGAGGTATAAGCGAATGGCTGACGAGACGTGTGACTTGTCCGGACCTGTGTGTGGGTGATCTGGTGTGGTTGTCTACTCAAAATATTAAAATGAGAGTGGCATCTTGGAAACTGGGTCCAAGATTTATTGGTCCGTACAAAATATCTGCGGTGATCAATCCAGTAGCGTTTCGGCTGGATCTTCCGCAGACTTGGAGGATCCATGATGTGTTCCACAGGTCTTTACTGAAAAAATATGTGAAACCGGTGGAACCATCGCCATTGCCCCCTCCTCCTGTTCTGTTCGATGGAAATTTAGAGTTCGAGATCTCCAGGGTTCTTGACTCCAGAGTTCTTTGGGGTTCCCTTCAGTACCTGGTACACTGGAAGGGATACGGCCCTGAGGAAAGGATGTGGGTTCCGGCGCTGGATGTCAGTGCCAGCCGACTGGTGAGGGCTTTTCACAGATCCCACCTGGATAAGGTTGGTCCGGAGGTCACCCGTAGAAGGGGGGGTACGGTCATGCCCTGCTCTGACTATGTGCGGAGGTCTGCCAGATTGGCAGCACGTGTCTAGTTTTTTGTTTTGTTTTGGAGTCGTGCTAGATTCGCCTTCCTTCAGGTGCACTGGGTGGGGTCGTTGGTTTAAATTACTTCCACTCCCAGTGTTCCGTGCGAGTTATAGCTTTTGTCTGGCTTTGGAAGCAAGGATGGAAGGATTGGCTGTTCCTGCTCAGATAAGATAAGTTGGGTTCTGATTTCTTGTTGTTTGCTGTCTAGGCTGTTTGAGTTATGCCTTCCCCTCCAGGTTCTGAGGGAGCAGGCTGCCCCTATTCCCCTTTCACCATCTCAGGGATTCTAGGGTATTTTCAGCCCAGGCACAAGGACACATTATTCCCACCTTAAGGGTCTGAATGTGGGCATAGCAGTATAGGGAGAGCTGTTAGGGATTTGCTAGGAGATGACCTTATCCCCAGCCTCTCGCCTAGAAATTTGTTTGTTTATTTATCTGTGTATCTGATATCCTGTCCGCCGTGACACTATGTAAAAGGACATTAGGTGCACGTAAAGGTGATCTGGATAGACTTCTCCTTCAAGAGGAGACTAGGTGGATTTACCGCCTTGACAGTCTCAGCCCAAAAGGCCTCAATGAAGGCTTTACCCTTTCTTCCTTTTTAGAATAGTCTTCTGCACACTTTATTCAACTGACTATGAAGTATTTTTGTCATCTTGTGAGCAGTATCAAAAATAGACGCTGCTAAAATTCAATCTGACTACCTTTAGTACGTTAGGTAACAGTAAGAATGATTTTGTATGACCATGTAAGATGGTATACACCACGTTTGATGACATATACCAGAATTTTTATGCTTCTGAACCTTGTGCCTTTTAGCTATATAAGGGACAATATTGATCCCTTTAACTGTTAATATATCCCCTGTAATCAGGGGCATTATAGGGAACTTTTCCTCAATCCCATATATATCTAGTCAGGTCCATAAATATTGGGACATCAAAACAATTCAATTTTTTTTTTGGCTCTATACACCACCACCACAATGGATTTGAAATTAAACAAACAAAATGTGCTTTAAACTGTAGACTGTCAGCTTTAATTTAAGGGTATTTACAGCCAAATCAGTTGAACGGTGTAGGAATTACAACAGTTTGCATATGTGCCTCCCACTTGTTAAGGGACCAAATGTAATGGGACAATTGGCTTCTCAGCTGTTACATGGCCAGGCGTGTGTTATTCCCTCATTATTCCAATTGCAATGAGCAGATAAAAGGTCCAGAGTTCATTTCAAGTGTGCTATTTGCATTTGTAATCTGTTGCTGTCAACTCTCAAGATCAGATCCAAAGAGCTGTCACTATCAGTGAAGCAAGCCATCATTAGGCTGAAAAAACAAAACAAACCCATCAGAGAGATAGTAAAAACATTAGGCGTGGCCAAAACAACTGTTTGGAACATTCTTAAAAAGAAGGAACGCACCGGTGAGCTCAGCAACACCAAAAGACCTGCAAGACCAGGGAAAACAACTGTGGTGGATGACCAAAGAATTCTTTCACTGGTGAAGAAAACACCCTTCACAACAGTTGGCCAGATCAAGAACACTCTCCAGGAGGTAGGTGTATGTGTGTCAAAGTCAACAATCAAGAGAAGACTTCACCAGAGTGAATACAGAGGGTTCACCACAAGATGTAAACCATTGGTGAGCCTCAAAAACAGGAAGGCCAGATTACAGTTTTGCCAAACTACATCTAAAAAGGCCTTCACAGTTCTGGAACAGCATCCTATGGACAGATGAGACCAAGATCAACTTGTACCAGAGTGATGGGAAGAGAAGAATATGGAGAAGGAAAGGAACTGCTCATGATCCTAAGCATACCACCTCATCAGTGAAGCATGGTGGTGGTAGTGTCATGGTGTGGGCATGTATGGCTGCCAATGGAACTGGTTCTCTTGTGTTTATTGATTATGTGACTGCTGACAAAAGCAGCAGGATGAATTCTGAAGTGTTTTGGGCAGTATTATCTGCTCATATTTAGCCAAATGCTTCAGAAATCATTGGACGGCGCTTAACAGTGCAGATCGACAATGACCCAAAGCATACTGCAAATGCAACCAAAGAGTTTTTTAAGGGAAAGAAGTGGAATGTTATGCAATGGCCAAGTCAATCACCTGACCTGACCTGAATCCGATTGAGCATGCATTTCACTTGCTGAAGACAAAACTGAAGGGAAAATGCCCCAAGAACAAGCAGGAACTGAAGACAGTTGCAGTAGAGGCCTGGCAGAGCATCACCAGGGATGAAACCTAGCGTCTGGTGGTGTCTATGCGTTCCAGACTTCAGGCTGTAATTGGCTTCAAAGGATTTGCAACCAAGTATTAAAAAGTGAAAGTTTGATTTATGATTATTATTCTGTCCCATTACTTTTGGTTCCTTAACAAGTGGGAGGCACATATGCAAACTGTTGTAATTCCTACACCGTTCACCTGATTTGGATGTAAATACCCTCAAATTAAAACTGACAGTCTGCAGTTAAAGCACATCTTGTTCGTTTCATTTCAAATCCATTGTGGTGGTGTATAGAGCCAAAATTTTTAGAATTGTGTAGATGTCCCAATATTTATAGATCTGACTGTATATGCCAGAAAAGAAAAACGCAAGTGTGAAAGTACCCTTAACATAACATAGACACACACAATACTTCAAGTACTATCACTTTATTTTTCCACATAATTGGTTAATGAATAATCTTTTTAACTGAGGTATTAGAAGGTTTTTGGAACCAAATAGCAAATATAATCATGATGTTTATAAAAGTAGACGACCATAACCATCTTTATTCATTATATTGACTATTCCGAATTTTAGGTTCCAAAAACCTCAGCCCCGCAAGTCCACGTCAAAGGTCCTCATTCTATTGCGAGTCCATACACTCAACTACAACATAAATTACAAAAGCTATCTAGAGGGGGCGTGTCCGGACGCTGACGGTGATGGCTGCCTGAAGGAGCTGCTCCTGCCTGCACCGCGACTTACTGGCCAGCGAGACATCTCTCATGGATCATATGGTGAAGAAAGTGGCTCCAAAAAAGACCCCTCTCCCTCCCCGATACACCTCACCTACTGGGACCCTTGAACAGTGCTGGGATTGCACTCCGGGTCCGGCGCTTCCACCGCGCAGCAACAAGGCACAGAGGGCCTCCCGCCATTCCTCCCTCCCCCCGCCGGATTCCCGCGCCCTGGCCAGGGAGAAGGACACAGTGCTACTTACCCCTGCTGGATCTCTTCAGGGAACCGGATTGCCATCTGCAGTGTCCACACACGGATCCTCTGACCTGGGGCTCTCACTGGCCGCCCCGGACTTTCGTCCTGCTACTGCTGGAAGGAGGGATCCCGCCATGATGCCTCCTGAACTCACTTCTCAGGGAGCGACTGCAAGTAAAGGTACTGTGGCTACTAGGAGACGGGATATTAACCCAGGGGACTATGCAACTAGCCTTCCTGGGAGCCCCCTGCTTGAGCCCTGGCAAAATAAGCAGCTCCCAGCCCCACCATTGCTGGACCAGGGGGACAGCAGCTCTCCTCTCCCTTCTGACATCTGGGCCAGTGTCATGATCTTACCTTCTTACTGTTCTCCTTCGTTTGACATGTGCTGGCGGCCATCTTGGTTTCTGGGTTTCTTGTAGCCTCCCACCCTGCGGCTTCTCCTTCCCACTGGGAGGAGCTGGATGCCTAGCTCATATATATAGGAGGTCTGTGGCTTCAGTTCCTTGCTTGGTCCTCCTGTGTTCACATGCTTCTAAGACTGCTGCTGCTTCTGGTTCCTGATCCTGGCCTCGTCTGACTACCCCGTTGGTTCCTGATCCTGGCTTCGTCTGACTACCCTGCTGGTTCCTGATCCAGGCTTCGTCTGACTACCCTTCTGGTTCCTGACCTCTGTCTACGCAAGACCCTGCTTCGGTTTAGCCATCCGTTTGGACTTTGCTTACAGCTTGATTTTCAATAAAGCCTTCTTATTTCCACTTATCTCTTGTTGTACGTCAGGTTCATGGTTCCATGACATTAGGACCAAGCCATGAATTTTGACGGTACAGGGCCATCCTCGCTACCTACGCTGGTTGCCAGACTAGATCAGCAGGATCACCTGTTGGGTCGGTTCGCTGTGGCGTTGCAAACCCTACTTGAACGCACGGCTCATTTCGCTTCCGTTGCCGATGGGTCGGTTGTCGCTCCTGGGCCCGCTCCTACTGCCGCTCCGGTTGTTGCGCCAGAGTCTACCCCGACACCTGTTGCTGCGCCTGCGGTGTCTCGGGGTATGATCGGTTCCGCCCCCCTTCCACAGCGCTTTGGGGGAGAGCCAACTCAGTGCCGAGGTTTCCTTAACCAGGTGGGCATTTATTTCGAGTTGCTGCCACATGCCTTTCCTACTGAGAGATCAAAGGTGGGCTTCTTGATCTCGCTGCTCTCGGACAAGGCCTTGGCCTGGGCCAGCCCTTTATGGGAGAACAACAATCCGGCGGTTGCCGAGTTTTCCGGTTTTGTTGCTTCTCTTCGGAAGGTATTCGATGTGCCGGCTCGTGCTGCCTCTGCTGCGAAGCTCCTTATGTCCATCAGACAGGGTTCACGATCCGTAGCTGAATACGCCATTGAGTTTCGTACCCTGGCAGCAGAGGTGGGCTGGAATAATGAGGCTCTGGTCGCTGCTTTCTCTCATGGCCTCTCGGATGCCTTGAAGGATGAGGTTGCAGCTAAGGACCTACCAGTGGAGCTCGAGTCTCTTATTTCTTTCCTGATTTTGATTGACACCAGACTCAGGGAGAGACCTTCCTTTAAGGAGAGCCTGCGGAGGTCTTCTAACAGATTGGCGCCTACGTTTGCTGTCCCACCCGTGCCTCCCTCTCCTCCCACGCCTCCTGGGGATGACTTGTCTGGGGGTGAACCCATGCAGCTGGGGTTTGCTCGCCTGTCCGAGGGGGAGAGGGTACTCCGGAGACGCGAGGGCCGATGCATGTACTGTGGTCTCGGTGGGCATTTTCGGTTGGCATGTCCGAACCGTCCGGGAAACGCTCGCACCTGAGATCCTGTCGGGGGCAGATCTTGGGTGGAGTCTCCTCGTCCCCGGTTTCCCGTGTTGACAAACCACTGATCACTGTTGTCCTCTCCTGGGTCGGGGGCTCGGTGACGACCCAGGCGTTGGTGGACTCTGGTGCTGGTGGTTTGTTCATTGATAGTGTGTTCGCTGCCGCCAATTCCATTCCTCTGCAGCCTCGAGGTTCCCCACTGGCTCTTGAGGCGATAGACGGCAGACCCCTTCTGCCGCCACACGTGACTCATGAGACCCTTCCAGTGGGGATAGCCATTGGTGCCGTTCACAGAGAGTCGGTCTGTCTCCAGGTGATTTCGTCTCCACACTACTCGGTGGTCTTGGGGTACCCCTGGCTCCAGAAGCATAATCCGACTTTCGATTGGAGATCGGCCGAGATCCTCTCGTGGTCACCGCAGTGTGGGGCTAGTTGCATCCATGGGCCTGTCAAGTTGCTGTGTACTTCCTCGGACTCTCTGTTGCCTCCTGAATACGAAGAGTACCGGGATGTATTCGATAAGGTGCGCGCGGTTGCCCTACCTCCGCACCGCCCATACGATTGTGCCATAGAGTTACAATCTGGTGCCGTTCCTCCTCGTGGCAAAGTCTATCCACTGTCGGTAGCGGAGAATGAGGCCATGGAGGAGTACGTGAGGGAGGCGCTTTCACGCGGACACATTCGCAAATCCTCGTCCCCGGCAGGGGCTGGATTTTTCTTTGTGAAAAAGAAGGGCGGTGAGTTGAGGCCTTGCATCGATTACAGGCGTCTCAATCGCATCACGATCAAGAACGCTTACCCGATACCCTTGATTTCCGAGCTGTTCGATCGCCTCAAAGGGGCCACGGTCTTTACCAAACTCGACCTGAGGGCGGCATATAACCTGGTAAGGATCAAGGCGGGCGATGAGTGGAAGACCGCGTTTAACACCAGGACCGGTCATTATGAATCCTTGGTTATGCCCTTTGGGTTGTGCAATGCGCCCGCAGTCTTCCAGGAATTCATCAACGATGTTTTCCGTGACCTGTTGCAGCAGTGTGTGGTGGTCTATTTGGATGACATCTTGGTATATTCTGAATCCATGGAGGCCCACATTATGGATGTCAGACGAGTGTTGCAACGGTTACGAGAGAACAGACTGTTCGGTAAGCTTGAGCAATGCGAATTTCACCGATCCCAGGTAACCTTCTTAGGTTACATCATTTCCGCTGAGGGGTTCTCCATGGATCCTGAGAAGGTTTCGGCTGTCTTACAGTGGCCCCAGCCCAGTGGTCTCCGTGCCCTGCAGCGCTTTTTGGGCTTCGCCAATTATTATCGGAAGTTCATCAGGGACTTTTCTATGCTAGCCAAGCCTCTCACGGATCTGACCAGGAAGGGCAGTAATTTCCAGGTCTGGCCGCTCGAGGCCATCCGAGCTTTTGAGGCTCTAAAGTCCGCCTTTGTGTCGGCTCCGATTCTGTCGCATCCCAACCCTGGGTTGCCCTTTGTCCTCGAGGTGGACGCGTCTGAGACGGGAGTAGGCGCCCTTCTGTCTCAGCGTAGAACACCAGAGGGTCCTCTGCTTCCTTGTGGGTTTTACTCCCGGAAACTGTCTTCCGCGGAGTGCAACTATCAGATTGGTGACAGGGAGTTATTGGCCATCGTGCAGGCCCTTAAAGAATGGAGGCACTTGCTCGAGGGTTCGGTGGTTCCGGTTCTCATCCTGACGGACCACAAGAATCTGACCTACCTTTCTGAGGCCAAGAGATTGACACCACGTCAGGCCAGATGGGCTCTGTTCTTGTCACGTTTTAATTACGTGGTCTCCTACCTACCCGGTTCCAAGAACATCAGAGCGGATGCCTTATCACGGCAGTACTCCGAGCTGTCCGGGGAGGAGTCGATTCCGACTTCGGTCATACCTCCGAATCAGATCCTGGCCGCCATTCGCACCAGCCTGACCTCTCCCCTGGGTGAGCAGATTTTGGCGGCTCAATCTGGTGCTCCCTCTGGGAGACCCAACGGCAGGTGTTTTGTGCCTGAGGAGTTGCGCACTCGGTTGTTGCGAACCTACCATAACTCCAAGGCCGCGGGGCATCCTGGAAAGAATCAGCTGTCCTGGGCTGTTTCACGTCTGTTCTGGTGGCCTTCTCTACATTCCGACATCGCCGCATATGTAGCGCCATGCTCCGTTTGTGCCCAGAGTAAGTCCCCTCGGCACCTTCCGTTGGGCCTTTTGCAACCCATAGCCACCGGGGAGCGCCCATGGTCACACCTGGGGATGGATTTCATTGTGGACCTCCCTGCATCCCGAGGCCATACGGTCATTCTCATGATTGTGGATCGGTTTTCCAAAATGTGCCACTGTGTTACTCTCAAGAAGTTACCCTCTGCACAAGAGTTGGCCACGATTTTCGCCAGGGAGGTCTTCCGGTTGCACGGTTTGCCCAAGGAGATTGTGTCGGATCGGGGGAGTCAGTTTGTGTCCAGGTTCTGGCGCGCCTTTTGCTCCCAGTTGGGGATTCATCTCTCTTTCTCCTCGGCCTACCACCCTCAGTCCAATGGGGCCGCAGAACGATCCAATCAGGCCTTGGAACAATTCCTTCGTTGCTATGTCTCCGATCACCAAGACAATTGGGTTGACCTCCTGCCTTGGGCTGAGTTTGCCAGGAACACGGCGGTGAACTCTTCCTCTGGAACGTCTCCCTTCATGGCCAATTATGGGTTCCAACCTGCCGTGTTACCGGAGGTATTCTCTCCCCAGGATATTCCGGCTGTGGAGGATCACCTTTCCGTCCTACGTGCTTCTTGGGTACAGATCCAGAGGTCCCTTGAGGTCTCTGCGCAGCGCCAGAGACTCCAGGCTGATCGCAGACGAGCGCCCGCTCCTTCCTACCAGGTCGGAGACCGTGTATGGTTGTCCACCCGCAACCTCAACCTTCGAGTGCCCACTCCCAAGCTGGCGCCTCGCTTTGTTGGTCCCTTCCGAGTGCTTCGCAGGGTAAACCCGGTAGCCTATGCCCTTGCGCTTCCTCCTGGCATGCGGATCTCCAACGTGTTTCATGTCTCCCTGTTGAAGCCATTGGTGTGTAATCGTTTCACTTCCTCGGTTCCTCGGCCCCGTCCGGTCCAAGTGGGCCATCGTGAGGAATATGAGGTGAGCAATATCCTGGACTCACGCCTGGTCCGCGGTCGGTTGCAGTTTTTGGTCCATTGGCGTGGTTATGGTCCAGAGGAGCGTTCCTGGGTTCCCTCCGCAGATGTCCATGCTCCTGCTTTGCTCCGAGCCTTCCACGCACGCTTCCCTCAGAAACCGTTCCTTACTCCGCGGAGGAGGGGCCCTTGAGGGGGAGGTACTGTCATGGTCTTACCTTCTTACTGTTCTCCTTCGTTTGACATGTGCTGGCGGCCATCTTGGTTTCTGGGTTTCTTGTAGCCTCCCACCCTGCGGCTTCTCCTTCCCACTGGGAGGAGCTGGATGCCTAGCTCATATATATAGGAGGTCTGTGGCTTCAGTTCCTTGCTTGGTCCTCCTGTGTTCACATGCTTCTAAGACTGCTGCTGCTTCTGGTTCCTGATCCTGGCCTCGTCTGACTACCCCGTTGGTTCCTGATCCTGGCTTCGTCTGACTACCCTGCTGGTTCCTGATCCAGGCTTCGTCTGACTACCCTTCTGGTTCCTGACCTCTGTCTACGCAAGACCCTGCTTCGGTTTAGCCATCCGTTTGGACTTTGCTTACAGCTTGATTTTTAATAAAGCCTTCTTATTTCCACTTATCTCTTGTTGTACGTCTGGTTCATGGTTCCATGACATTCAGATCCCCAAGCCCTCCAACACTTGCCGTTATGGACCCCCCCATCCCTGCTTGAACCTCCACAGCCATGGGCGAGCTATTTTAACCATTTCCCTACAAAAGAGGACTTATTTCTGAAGTTACGGAAGCCTGCAGAGCTGAAATCGCAGCAGTTCGCACTGACATTAAACATGTGGTGGACAGGGTTGACTCCCTGGAAAATGCCCATGACGATACCAGGCAATATATTTCCACTCTTCATGAATCCATTTCTGCCCAAGCGGCGGTTCTCAGGGGCATGGGACGGCATTTAGAGGACTTGGATAATCAAGGGCGCCTGAATAACATCCGAGTACGGGGTCTTCCGGAGGCTACCGGTGACGAAGATCTCTTTGCCACGCTGGAAGCCATTTTTACCATGATCCTGGGGCAACCATCCTCGCACAAGATCAACTTGGACAGGGCTCATAGAGCACTCAAGCCTAAGGGATCTGCTACACGTCCTAGGGACGTAATTTGTTGTTTCCACGATTTTGCCCTTAAAGAATCCATCATGGCTAAGTCGAGATCTCTACGCAACTTTGACTTTGATGGGGCTCCAGTTCAATTGTTTCCTGACCTATCCTGGTTCACACTCCAGAAAAGGAGACATCTCCAGGCTCTCCTCACATTACTCAGGGACCGCCAGATCGCCTACCGCTGGGGATTCCCTTTTGCCCTGACGGTCCGTCATCAAGGAAGAACAGAGACTCTCCGTTCCTTTTCGGATCTTCGCCCTTTCTGCGAATCACTTGGAATTCCTATCCCTGACATGTCGGACTGGGAATTTGAGTCTCCAGTGCTTCCACCGCCCCGCATTTGGTCTCCTGTAACCAGGAAAAGAAGGCCTGGTCCAAGTGCGTCCTCTTCCCCGCGGTCTCCACCGTTATCAGGACATCGACCATCTACTTGACCGCCAACGGCTGGGTAGACTTGGTTGTCCAGAACTTGCCCTTAACCCTTTTTGCCCTCAGGATTGATGGTCCCTGAAGGGCCCCCATATTGATCAATTATTTCCTCTGTTAAGCCAGTTATTGTTTTCTTGTTGCTACATCACGGTGCAGGCTGTCTGAAGGCTCCACCTAGTTGTAACTTGTTAACTTGTTTTCGGTTCTCTCAGATAACTGTAGTTGGCTATTTGGCCAGCCTTAATTTTTTGGTCTCTGACATTTACACCCCCAAAGGGGCTTCTTATTTGCCCCTAGCAGTGATTACATCCCTGGGAATAGCTGTTTACTGCTATCTGTTTGTCTGTCTTTGTGTTGTCCCGTCCTGTCTTTTCCTCCTCCCCCCTGTGTTCTCTCTTCTATTGTAGGTGCCTGAACTTCCTTGCCTGCAGAGATCGTGTACCTCAGTTCTGCCTTTGATCCGTTGCCCAACCAGGGCGAACCTACTGACATATACGGACTCCCTCGGTGAGCAATACCCTGCATACATTGTGTACCATCACATCCTTACATGATGCGGTGCATAACCTTTAATGTCAAGGGGCATAACTCCAACGCCAAGAGGAAACTCTTGCTTTTGGAATTCAAATCCCTTAAAGTGGATATTGTGTTCTTACAGGAAACACACTTTGATGGCAGCTCCTCTTTCCATTTCATCTCTCACCTGTATCCTACCGCCTATTCGGCTACTCATAGTTGTCGGAGGGCGGGTGTTGCCATCTTGGTGTCTGCACAGTGTCCCCTCAGGATTGATTCTTCAATTATAGATCCACAGAGCCGTTATATCATTCTCCGTGGCCGTTTGGCGGATAGACCCATCACCTTATGTAACATTTATGCACCAAACACTAATGATGAGTGTGAGGTGCAATATTCGATTTCGCGAATATTCGATTGAATATTCGTATTATATTCGCCGAAATCAAATATTCGTTAATGTGTATTTAATGCGATTAATATGCGGATTTATTAGTCGCGTGTTGCGATTTCCTAAATGTCTCTAATCTCTAAAGTGTTAAATGTATACAATACAACTTTCCTATGTTTGCGAACGGTTTTAGTAATTTCCGAATATTCGCTATTTTGCAATATAGAATCAGACGAATATTATAAAAAACAATGTTATTGCAATATAGCCAATATTAGTAAAAATTAAATTAAAGTAAAGATTTAAAAAATACTAAAGCACTATATCCGCTGTGTCTTTTACGAATATTCTCGATATTCTAATATATAATTGATCTAGAATATTACGAATATTCTAAAACCTAAGATATATCAGCAATACAGGGAGTGCATAATTATTAGGCAAATTAGTATTTTGACCACATCATCCTCTTTATGCATGTTGTCTTACTCCAAGCTGTATAGGCTCGAAAGCCTACTACCAATTAAGCATATTAAGTGATGTGCATCTCTGTAATGAGAAGGGGTGTGGTCTAATGACATCAACACCCTATATCAGGTGTGCATAATTATTAGGCAACTTCCTTTCCTTTGGCAAAATGGGTCAAAAGAAGGACTTGACAGGCTCAGAAAAGTCAAAAATAGTGAGATATCTTGCAGAGGGATGCAGCACTCTTAAAATTGCAAAGCTTCTGAAGCGTGATCATCGAACAATCAAGCGTTTCATTCAAAATAGTCAACAGGGTCGCAAGAAGCGTGTGGAAAAACCAAGGCGCAAAATAACTGCCCATGAACTGAGAAAAGTCAAGCGTGCAGCTGTCCAAGATGCCACTTGCCACCAGTTTGGCCATATTTCAGAGCTGCAACATCACTGGAGTGCCCAAAAGCACAAGGTGTGCAATACTCAGAGACATGGCCAAGGTAAGAAAGGCTGAAAGACGACCACCACTGAACAAGACACACAAGCTGAAACGTCAAGACTGGGCCAAGAAATATCTCAAGACTGATTTTTCTAAGGTTTTATGGACTGATGAAATGAGAGTGAGTCTTGATGGGCCAGATGGATGGGCCCGTGGCTGAATTGGTAAAGGGCAGAGAGCTCCAGTCCGACTCAGACGCCAGCAAGGTGGAGGTGGAGTACTGGTTTGGGCTGGTATCATCAAAGATGAGCTTGTGGGGCCTTTTCGGGTTGAGGATGGAGTCAAGCTCAACTCCCAGTCCTACTGCCAGTTTCTGGAAGACACCTTCTTCAAGCAGTGGTACAGGAAGAAGTCTGCATCCTTCAAGAAAAACATGATTTTCATGCAGGACAATGCTCCATCACACGCGTCCAAGTACTCCACAGCGTGGCTGGCAAGAAAGGGTATAAAAGAAGAAAATCTAATGACATGGCCTCCTTGTTCACCTGATCTGAACCCCATTGAGAACCTGTGGTCCATCATCAAATGTGAGATTTACAAGGAGGGAAAACAGTACACCTCTCTGAACAGTGTCTGGGAGGCTGTGGTTGCTGCTGCACGCAATGTTTATGGTCAACAGATCAAAACACTGACAGAATCCATGGATGGCAGGCTTTTGAGTGTCCTTGCAAAGAAAGGTGGCTATATTGGTCACTGATTTGTTTTTGTTTTGTTTTTGAATGTCAGAAATGTATATTTGTGAATGTTGAGATGTTATATTGGTTTCACTGGTAAAAATAAATAATTGAAATGGGTATATATTTGTTTTTTGTTAAGTTGCCTAATAATTATGCACAGTAATAGTCACCTGCACACACAGATATCCCCCTAAAATAGCTAAAACTAAAAACAAACTAAAAACTACTTCCAAAAATATTCAGCTTTGATATTAATGAGTTTTTTGGGTTCATTGAGAACATGGTTGTTGTTCAATAATAAAATTAATCCTCAAAAATACAACTTGCCTAATAATTCTGCACTCCCTGTATAGCCATAACGGGTATACACGTCATGTAGCGCAAAATAGCTATGTTTCATGACGTGTATACTAGTCAACGAGCGTTAAGGGGTTAATCAATATAAAACTCAATGGTATGCAATAATACACAGTGATATGCAGTGCCCTTAATTCGCCACTAGATGACTCTAACACAAATACCAGCATTCCATATTACCTCTCAAACATAAAATGTAATACAACTGTCTTGACCACAATTATGCGATATATTATAAGTTGATTATACACAGAAAACTCAATAGTGATTAGGGTAGATACGAACCCTTGCTCTTCTCCAACTATGACCGATCTTGGATATTGGGTAGTATTGCTACACAACTTATAAATTATCAGGCCTGATATTGACTATGGAATGTGAATATTCCAATTAGAGAGTTTCTCCGATATCAATATTAGATCTTTTATTTAGTAATATGCATCTTTACTGAATAGTGATAATATTGATGCAGCACTTTTAACATTATACATCCGCACTAAAGCGGGGAGTTGCTAAATATCAAGCCAATTAATTCAATCAATACTACACATAAAAGTTATACGTTACCCGAGAATGCAGATGATATGCAGAGTCCAAGGGAAATCAGCTCTAAAGTCCGTTCTGATCATTGGGGTGTCCCTCCTTTCTTTTTTTCTCTCTCTTCCTCTTTTTCTTCTTCCCGCCTGTATGTGGTTTATTATCCAAAAACATATCAGTTAGACACACCTTCTAGCTTGGAGTTTTCCAATCATTGTTGGTTAGGCGTGTACATATGATAACGACTGTGATGTCACTGTATTACCCAGAATGCAATTCTGCTGTTGGTATATTGTTGCTTCTTTATACCTAGGTGGCACTATTGCATAAGCTACTATCATCATTACTAGTAAGGGATAAATGTCCAGGTCTGACTTCATCTTACATTCCATACACATAAATGGAATCCTAAATCATAGCTAAAGGGATTAACTTTGACACATATACCAATTAAAGCATAGACATTAAGGTACCAGTTTAGACATCTCCTAAACTAGCAAATTTATGGTACCGATAAGAATATAGTAGACCTTGTACTATCACAGACATATGTGTCTCCTCTGTCACTGAGTGATTGTTAGTTAAAATAACACCGCCTTCCCTGAACGGAGACTCATTAATAAAGTCTATACTTTAAATTCTTCTCATCATATTTTAGGAGTACATGCGTTCATAATGAGAAATATATAACATAATAGATGCATTGATGTCCTTCATAATATTTAACAATATGTGTATACAGACACCACAGATTTTTTGCTTCACCAAATAGACATCAACTGTAGGGGTAATTAGTACCAGATACGTCTAGATAATTTCCTCATCTCAGTCATAAATCTATAAGGAGACAAGAATGACTCTTCTCAGACTAGTACATCTATAGAGAAGAAACCTTATGAACAGTGTCATTTCCATGAACCTCTCTCGGCCGACTTTAAAATACATACAAAATGGTGAATATATCACAATATGGCCTCTTATATATAATTAAATCCACTATAATTATGATATTTAGACATAAATGTTATATACCTATGAAAAAGGCACAACAATTCCCCCTTCATTACAATCGAATCCATTGAAATAAATTGGATTATATTGAAATGTCAAAAGGGCTTTTCATGCGGGTTCCCCAAGAACTGGGGTGTTTGGACTCAGTTTGCAATGTTACAGCCAGAGCTTTGCTATAATCTTTCTGAAAAATTTGTATCCCACTTTGTATTTCATCGTGATAGATCTGTGTATGGAAGTCAATACGCTCCTATAGTAATATAAGTTCTTGTTTAAATTGTTCGTTACTCTCATGAAGATTTATTGAGTGGGTTAATAACTTTGACTGTAAGTTGGTGGTGATAGTGTCCTCCACACCAGAATATAAGTCCTATAGATGTTGCTTCTGATTTTCCATCTCTGCATGAATAGTCATCAGATTCCTTTTTAGCGAACTTCCAATGTCTTAATAGAGATGAAATTAGCAGCTGATACACTGGTGGCAACGACAGCACCTACTACGCCAAAGTTTGTGAGGAGAAAAAAGGAATAGTGGTGGAGCGCCAAAAGTAAGTTGGAGAGGTAAAAGCTGTATAGATTGGACCAGTCAAAAGAAGAAGGAAAAAAAAAAAAAAAAAAAAGGGAGGGGGGATCCCAAGTGAAGGAGAGAAAACCTTAGAATTATCAGGTTATACAATTAGACTGGTAGGCGGTGCCTCTTATTATATAGTTATCAGATAACCACTATATAGTGATCATTTGTAAAATATTGTCAATGATTAAATAAAGTGCATCAATTAAAGTCAAAAGCAAATCAATTTCCAGAATATTTTCCAGAATTAATAGCGGATAAAAACAAATCAAAGTTCGTGTATACACTACGTGCAGAATTATTAGGCAAATGAGTATTTTGACCACATCATCCTCTTTATGCATGTTGTCTTACTCCAAGCTGTATCGGCTCGAAAGCCTACTACCAATTAAGCATATTAGGTGATGTGCATCTCTGTAATGAGACGGGGTGTGGTCTAATGACATCAACACCCTATATCAGGTGTGCATAATTATTAGGCAACTTCCTTTCCTTTGGCAAAATGGGTCAAAAGAAGGACTTGACAGGCTCAGAAAAGTCAAAAATAGTGAGATATCTTGCAGAGGGATGCAGCACTCTTAAAATTGCAAAGCTTCTGAAGCGTGATCATCGAACAATCAAGCGTTTCATTCAAAATAGTCAACAGGGTCGCAAGAAGCGTGTGGAAAAACCAAGGCGCAAAATAACTGCCCATGAACTGAGAAAAGTCAAGCGTGCAGCTGCCAAGATGCCACTTGCCACCAGTTTGGCCATATTTCAGAGCTGCAACATCACTGGAGTGCCCAAAAGCACAAGGTGTGCAATACTCAGAGACATGGCCAAGGTAAGAAAGGCTGAAAGACGACCACCACTGAACAAGACACACAAGCTGAACGTCAAGACTGGGCCAAGAAATATCTCAAGACTGATTTTTCTAAGGTTTTATGGACTGATGAAATGAGAGTGAGTCTTGATGGGCCAGATGGCTGGATTGGTAAAGGGCAGAGAGCTCCAGTCCGACTCAGACGCCAGCAAGGTGGAGGTGGAGTACTGGTTTGGGCTGGTATCATCAAAGATGAGCTTGTGGGGCCTTTTTGGGTTGAGGATGGAGTCAAGCTCAACTCCCAGTCCTACTGCCAGTTTCTGGAAGACACCTTCTTCAAGCAGTGGTACAGGAAGAAGTCTGCAAGGTAAGAAAAACATGATTTTCATGCAGGACAATGCTCCATCACACGCGTCCAAGTACTCCACAACGTGGCTGGCAAGAAAGGGTATAAAAGAAGAAAATCTAATGACATGGCCTCCTTGTTCACCTGATCTGAACCCCATTGAGAACCTGTGGTCCATCATCAAATGTGAGATTTACAAGGAGGGAAAACAGTACACCTCTCTGAACAGTGTCTGGGAGGCTGTGGTTGCTGCTGCACGCAATGTTGATGGTGAACAGATCAAAACACTGACAGAATCCATGGATGGCAGGCTTTTGAGTGTCCTTGCAAAGAAAGGTGGCTATATTGGTCACTGATTTGTTTTTGTTTTGTTTTTGAATGTCAGAAATGTATATTTGTGAATGTTGAGATGTTATATTGGTTTCACTGGTAAAAATAAATAATTGAAATGGGTATATATTTGTTTTTTGTTAAGTTGCCTAATAATTATGTACAGTAATAGTCACCTGCACACACAGATATCCCCCTAAAATAGCTAAAACTAAAAACAAACTAAAAACTACTTCCAAAAATATTCAGCTTTGATATTAATGAGTTTTTTGGGTTCATTGAGAACATGGTTGTTGTTCAATAATAAAATTAATCCTCAAAAATACAACTTGCCTAATAATTCTGCACTCCCTGTATAGACCCATATGGATTCCATACACTAACACAGGTACTCACTTCACCAGGGAGGGGGGCACAAGAGAAGCTCAAGACACTTGACGCCGTACCCTCCCTCGCCGAGATCGCATATAGATTTAAACTCCTTGGTGTCCTCCAAACAGATGACCCGGTGGACTCTCAAGTTGTAACAAGGTAGTTCTTTTATTGTGTAGCTCAACGCGTTTCAGGGTATCAAACCCCCAGTGCCACCGGCAGTCCGTCTGGTCTGGTTCTGGCTGTGACTCACTGTCTGTAACAGACTCACATGGTCACCAACAGCTCCGCTCCAGTCTTCAGACCTCCGCTCCAGTTGCTGTCGCCGCCTACTACTCCAAAGATTGTGGCAGCTGCAATCGCAGAAATGAACCGCTTTGGTCGTTGACTCATGGAAATTTAAACGGGTAAATATATATATATATATATAAACAGTATATACCCGTTTATACCTGTGGAATATGAGACTTTGTAAGAAAAAAAAAATTCATAATTTTCTGCTAACTTGTGACAAAAAATTAAAAGTTCTATGAACTCACTATGCCAATCAGTGAATACCTTAGAGTGTCTACTTTCCGAAATGGGGTCATTTGTGGGGGTTTTCTACTGTCTGGGCATTGTAGAACCTCAGGAAACATGACAGGTGCTCAGAAAGTCAGAGCTGCTTCAAAATG
This sequence comes from Bufo gargarizans, assembly GCF_014858855.1. NCBI lineage: Eukaryota > Metazoa > Chordata > Amphibia > Anura > Bufonidae > Bufo > Bufo gargarizans. The sequence goes on from NC_058083.1 coordinate 514,628,825, forward strand.
CGGAAATTCAAATTTTTGTACCATAGTTTGTAAATGCTATAAATCATTTTTTTTAACCCAAACATTCTTTTTTTTTATCAAAGACATGTAGAACAATAAATTTAGCGAAAAATTTATATATGGATGTCGTTTTATTTTTTTTTAAATTACAACTGAAAGGGAAAAATGTCATTTTTTTGCAAAAATTTCGTTACATTTCAATTAATAACAAAAAAAGTAAAAATGTCAGCAGCAATGAAATACCAACAAATGAAAGCTCTATTAGTGAGAAGAAAAGGAGGTAAAATTCATTTGGGTGGTAAGTTGCATGACCGAGCAATAAACAGTGAAAGTAGTGTAGTGCAGAAGTGTAAAAAGTGGCCTGGTCATTAAGGGTGTTTCAGCTAGGGGGGTTGAAGTGGTTAAAAGAATCCTAAAATCTCATTGTGAGAGGTACATACCGAATAGGAATAAAAGGTTAAGGAAGAAAAAGAAACCAATGTGGATAAACAGAACTGTAAAGAAAGTGATAAATTACAAAAAGAAAGCATATAAATCACTAAAACAGGAAGGTAGCATGGAAGAACTGAAAAACTATAAGGAAAAAAATAGAACATGTAAAAAACTAATAAAAGCGGACAAACTAGAGACCAAGAGATTAATTGCCAAAGAGAGTGAAACTAACCCTAAAATGTTCTTCAGTTATATAAATGTTAAAAAGTATAAATCTGAAGGTGTCGGCCCGTTAAAGAGTAATGAGGGGGGAGTCGCAGAGAGAGACGAGGAGAAAGCAAAGCTGTTAAATATTTTTTTCTCCAATGTATTCAGTGAGGAAAATAAACTGTCAGATGAAATGCTGAATGTAAAAATAAATTCCCCATTAAAAGTGTCCTGTCTGACCCAGGAAGAAGTACAGCAGTGACTTAAAAAGATTTAAATAGACAAATTGCCAGGACCAGATGGCATACACCCACGTATCCTAAGAGAATTAAGTAATTTCATAGCCAGACCCTTATTTCTGATATTTGCAGATTCTATATTGACAGGGAATGTCCCACAGGATTGGCCCATGGCAAATGTGGTGCCAATATTCAAAAAGGGTCCAAAAACAGAGCCTGGAAACTATAGGCCGGTAAGTTTAACAACTGTTGTGGGTTAACTGTTTGAAGGTTTTCTGAGAGATGCTATATTAGAGCATCTCAAAGGAAATAAGCAAATAACGCCATATCAGCATGGCTTCGTGAGGGATCGGTCATGACTTCACAGCGGCGAATCAATGGATGTCGTGTATCTGGACTTCTCCAAAGCATTTGACACTGTACCACATACAAGGTTAGTATATAAAATGAGAATGCTCGGACTGGGAGAAAACGTCTGTATGTGGGTAAGTAACTGGCTGAGGGATAGAAAACAGAGGGTGGTTATTAATGGTACACACTCAGATTGGGTCACTGTCACTAGTGGGGTACCTCAGGGGTCAGTATTAGAGGGGTCACTGTCACTAGTGGAGTACCTCAGGGGTCAGTATTAGGCCCTATTCTCTTTCTTTCAAATTTCTTTTTATTAAGCATATTTGATCAAAATATACTTCATGTTCAATAAACATAAAAACAGAAATAGAGGGGAAAAAACATGCCCCAGGATCATACAACATAGAGCATGACACATAATATGAAAATCAAGTTGAAGCCTCAGTTATGAGATTAGCGCAACAACACAGATGACTCAGACATAAATGTAGGGGGGGGGGGGGAAGGGAGGTTATGTCATCTCAAGATTTCTCAAGCCATTTAGACCATGTGATCAAGAACTTATCATGGGATAAACTCTCCCAACTTGACATTTCCTCCATTCTACATATCTCTCGCACTTTATCCCTCCACATCTGCACGGTTGGAGGTTGTGCCGAAAGCCATTTTAGTGGGATGAGTAATTTGGCAGCAGATATAAGGTGAGATAATAAGGAATGTTTACTAAGAGGACAATGGAGATCCGGGAGATTAACCCCTTAAGGACATAGGACGTACCGGTACGTCCTAACTTTAAATCGGGATTCCGGCGCCCCAGGGGTTAATCTGAACAGGATGCCGGCTGAAATCATTCAGCCGGCATCCTGTCATAACGCCAGGGGGGTCATGTGACCCCCCCGTGTCGGCGATCGCAGCAAACCGCAGGTCAATTCAGACCTGCGGTTTGCTGCGCTTTTTGCAGTTTCTGATCCCCGCGGTCCCTGACCGCAGGGATCAGAAACTTCAGAGTGCCTAAAATCAAGATTTTGCACCCCCCCTGCACGATTTGATGGCGGTGGGGGGGTTGCGGCAGGCGGGATCGCGATCCCCGTCCGCCTCCCCTTGAATAATCGTTGGCGTCTAGCGGGTTATACCAGGGTGCCAGCACATTGCTGGCACCCTGGTTTAAACGGCTGACATCGTTGATGCGATGTCAGCTGTTTAATCCTTTCCATACAGCGGTCCGTACGGACCGCTGTATGGAAAAGGTTAACAGCGCAGGGAGCTCCCGTGCCTTTGCAGCCCCCCGATGGAGAGGGAGAGAGCCCCCAGGCAGCCCCCCGAAGCCCCGTCCTCACCCTTCCCCGTCTGCGAAGTTGTGGCAGACGGGGAAGGTTCCAATGGCAACAGGACGCCTGCTCAGGCGTCCTGCTGTCCATGGTGCTGAACAGATCTATGCTGAAAGCATAGATCTGTTCAGTGTAAGTAAAATACAGTACAGAACCATATAGGGTTCTGTACTGTATTTTACAGACATCAGACCCACTGGATCTTCAAGAACCAAGTGGGTCTGGAAGTGGGTCTGGGTCAAAAAAATAAAAAAAAAGTGAAAAAAGTTAAGATAAAAAAAATAAACATTTATCACTGAATAAAAATTAAATACACTACATATATTAGGTATCGCCGCGTCCGTAACGACCTGATCTATAAAACGGTCATGTTACTTTCCCCGCACGGTGAATGGCATAAAAATAAAAAAATAAAAACTATGAGAAAATTGAAATATTGCCCACCTTACTTCCCAAAAAAGGTAATAAAAGTGATCAAAAAAGGCGCATGTACGCCAAAATAGTGCCAATCAAACCGTCATCTCATCCCGCAAGAAATGAGACCCTACTACAGATAATCGCCCAAAAACTGAAAAAACTATGGCTCTTAGACTATGGAAACACTAAAACATGATTTTTTTTTGTTTCAAAAATAAAATCATTGTGTAAAACTTACATAAATAAAAATAAAGTATACATATTAGGTATCGCCGCGTCCGTATCGACCGGCTCTATAAAAATATCACATGACCTAACCCCTCAGGTGACCACCGTAATTTATTTTTATAAAAACGGTGTAAAAAAAGCATTTTTTTGCCATCTTACGTCACAAAAAGTGTAATAGCAAGCGATCAAAAAGTCATATGCCCCCAAAAATAGTGCCAATCAAACCGTCATCTCATCCCGCAAAAAATTAGACCCTACTCAATATAATCGCCCAAAAACTGAAAAAACTATGGCTCTTAGACTATGGAGACACTAAACAATTTCTTTGGTTTTAAAAATGAAGTTATTGTATAAAACGTACATAAATAAAAAAAATTGTATACATATTAGGTATCGCCGCGTCCGTGACAACCTGCTCTATAAAATTACCACATGATCTAACCTGTCAGATGAATGTTGTAAATAACAAAAAAAAACGTGCCAAAAAAGCTATTTCTTGTTACCTTGCCGCACAAAAAGTGTAATATAGAGCAAGCAAAAATCATATGTACCCTAAACTAGTACCAACAATACTGCCACCCTATTCCGTACTTTTTAAAATGGGGTCACTTTTTGGGAGTTTCTACTCTAGGGGTGCATCAAGGGGGCTTCAAATGGGACATGGTGTCAAAAAAACAGTCCAGCAAAATCTGCCTTCCAAAAACCGTATGGCATTCCTTTCCTTCTGCGCCCTGCCGTGTGCTCGTACAGCAGTTTACGACCACATATGGGGTGTTTCTGTAAACTACAGAATCAGGGCCATAAATAATGAGTTTTGTTTGGCTGTTAACCCTTGCTTTGTAACTGGAAAAAAAAATATTAAAATGGAAAATCTGCCAAAAAAGTGAAATTTTGAAATTGTGTCTCTATTTTCCATTAAATCTTGTGCAACACCTAAAGGGTTAACAAAGTTTGTAAAATCAGTTTTGAATACCTTGAGGGGTGTAGTTTCTTAGATGGGGTCACTTTTATGGAGTTTCTACTCTAGGGTTGCATCAGGGGGCTTCAAATGGGACATGGTGTAAAAAAAACTGTCCAGCAAAATCTGGCTTCCAAAAACCATACGGCGCACCTTTCACTCTACGCCCCGCTGTGTGGCCGTACAGTAGTTTACGCCCACATATGGGGTGTTTCTGTAAACAGCAGAGTCAGGGCAATAAAGATACAGTCTTGTTTGGCTGTTAACCCTTGCTTTGTTAGTGGAAAAAATGGGTTAAAATGGAAAATTAGGCAAAAAAATGAAATTCTCAAATTTCATCCCCATTTGCCAATAACTCTTGTGCAACACCTAAAGGGTTAACGAAGTTTGTAAAATCAGTTTTGAATACCTTGAGGGGTGTAGTTTCTTAGATGGGGTCACTTTTATGGAGTTTCTACTCTAGGGGTGCATCAGGGGGCTTCAAATGGGACATGGTGTCAAAAAAACTGTCCAGCAAAATCTGGCTTCCAAAAATCATACGGCGCACCTTTCACTCTACGCCCCGCTGTGTGGCCGTACAGTAGTTTACGGGCACATATGGGGTGTTTCTGTAAACAGCAGAGTCAGGGCAATAAAGATACAGTCTTGTTTGGCTGTTAACCCTTGCTTTGTTAGTGGAAAAAATTGGTTAAAAGGGAAATTTAGGCAAAAAAATGAAATTCTCAAATTTCATCCCCATTTGCCAATAACTCTTGTGCAACACCTAAAGGGTTAACAAAGTTTGTAAAATCAGTTTTGAATACCTTGAGGGGTGTAGTTTATAGAATGGGGTCATTTTTGGGCGGTTTCTATTATGTAAGCCTCGCAAAATGACTTCAGAGCTGTAGTGGTCCCTAAAAATTGGGTTTTTGTAAATTTCTGAAAAATTTCAAGATTTGCTTCTAATTCTAAGCCTTGTAACATCCCCAAAAAATAAAATATCATTCCCAAAATAATTCAAACATGAAGTAGACATATGGGGAATGTAAAGTCATCACAATTTTGGGGGTATTACTATGTATTACAGAAGTAGAGAAACTGAAACTTAGAAATTTGCTAATTTTTCCAAATTTTGGGTAAATTAGGTATTTTATTATGCAAAAGTTTATAGATGATGATTATGTCATGAAGTACAATATGTGACGAAAAAACTATCTCAGAATGGCCTGGATAAGTCAAAGTGTTTTAAAGTTATCAGCACTTAAAGTGACACTGGTCAGATTTGCAAAAAATGGCCTGGACCTTAAGGTGAAAATGAGCCTGGTCCTTAAGGGGTTAAGAAGAACAGCAGTTGGTGAAAGGGCCGTGTTGGTAGAACAGATGTTCTTTATTTCACTGGCTACCATATCCCAAAATGGACGGATAACAGGGCACGACCACGAAATGTGCAAGGCAGTACCTCTTTCTGTAGCACACCTCCAACAGTTAGCAGATACTTCAGGATACATTTTGTTCAAAAGATCAGGCGTTCAGTACCACCTAGTTGCGATCTTGAAAGCATTTTCCTGGACAGAGATGCAACGAGAAAAATCATGTGACTGGCTAAGGATCCTTTTTACATCTGCATCAGAGAAATGTGTATTCAGATCTTACTCCCATTGGGTAATATAAAGAGGGTACTTATCATCTTTTGGATCCAGACTTTTGATATAAATATATGAGAGTAATTTGCTTCTAAGGTTTAGAGACTGGAGGATAACATCATACCAAGATGGATCATACCCCTGGGGAGCTTTTTGTAGATATTCCAAGCAGATTTTTCTAAAATGGAGGTAATGTAAATGCGACCATTTTTGCGTTTTATAAGACGTCTTCATAGCCTCAACGTCAGGTACCTTTTTATCTTTCAGTACGTCACCCACCACATCGTTACCAAACCTAGGCCACAAGTTAAAGACGTCAACATAATCTGAATGAAGAAGATAAGGAATTAGGTGGATTGGCGTGAAAGGAGAGGGGCCTTTTGGTAATGACACTTGAGAAGTGAATTTCTTCCAAGTTTTGTGGATCCCTACAAATGAGGGGTTATTTAAGTTATTTGCCACTACAGTTGTAGTTGAGGTATCCCACAATTTGGCCAATTCCGAGGGGGTCCAGGAAGTGTTGGCTATCTGACAACCTAATTTGTGGGAGTTGGGGTTAAGAATTTCTGAGTGCAGTCTAATCATGTTGGCCAAATAGTAGTTTTTAACAACAGGGAGGCCAAAACCACCTCTGATAATAGGCTGGGATAAGCAACTATAAGATAGCCTGGGCCTAGATTTTTTCCAAATAAAACTTGAGAAAAGGGTTTGGACTTGAGATAAGTAGGAGGTAGGGAGGGAGATCGGTAGGGTCTGAAAAAGGTATAATAATCTAGGTAGGACATAGGTTTCCAGGAGGTTTTTCCTACCTATCCAGGACAAGAAGGGGATCTTAAGGTTTTCCAATTGTGACCTAATGTCAGACAATTACGGTGTATAATTTGAGCGGAATAGGTGTTTAGGGGAAGGGGTTAAATTGACCCCGAGATATTTAATATGGGATGTGGACCATTGAAAGGGAAAGGCGTTGGATAGGCCGTCCACTATATCCCTGGGTAAGTTAATACCCATTACTGAACATTTAGGAAGGTTAATTTTGAAATTAGATATATGGCCAAAATCATCTAAAAGTTTCAAAACTTCAGGGAAGGCAGTGACCGGGTCTGACATAATAAGCAACATATCATCTGCAAAGGCCGCCACGGTATGAAAAGTCGAACCAACTCTAAACCCCTTGATAACGTCACTTTGTCTAATTTTCTGTTTTAGTGTCTCTAAACAAAGAATGAAAAAGGATGGGGACAATGGACACCCTTGGCGAGTACCGTTGGAGATAGGGAACGAAGTGGATAGGACGCCATTAACCCTCACCCGTGCGTGAGGCGCTTAGTACAGGGACATCACTGCATCTATAAATTTAGGGTGGAAGCCAAACTTAGAGAGAGTGTCCGCCATAAACCCCCAATCTACTCTATCAAACGCCTTTTCGGCATCCGTACTTAATAGAGTCAGATTGTTTTTAGATCTCAAAGCTTGTTGAATTAACAGCTGAACTCTAAAAGTGCTGTCCCTGCACTCCCGTCCCCCAAGAAATCCAGATTGATCTGGGGCTATGAGATTTTTCAGAAAGGGGGCAATTCTGTGGGCAATTAATTTGGCCCATAATTTTATATCGGTATTTAAGAGAGATATAGGTCTGTAACTGGACGGAATTTCTGGATCTTTATTAGGTTTGGGGAGGACTACAATATGAGCCTCAAGGGCCTGCTTTGCTGGTGAAACCCTGTTTAATACTGAGTTAAAATAAGATACCAGGTGGGGACCTAATACATGAAAAAAATTCTTATAATACGCAATTGGCAGTCCATCAGGGCCGGGGCTTTTCCCTGAGGGAGTGGAATTAAGGATTTTCTGGACTTCTGGAAGGGTGACAGGGGAGGTCATAGATCCACTGTCAGTAGGGGATAATTTTAGTAAATTGAGCGAAGATAAAAAGGAATTAGTAAGGATATTCCTGTCCTGGATGGCAGTGAGGGGCTCTTTCCCGCGTAAATTATATAAGGCAGAATAATATGCGTTGAATATTTTGGCTATGCTCGGGGTGTCAGATACTGTCTTATTTTCACGTTATCTCGCATCTTAGTGATGTAAGATTGTCCATTTCTCATTTTGATTTGGGCCGACATTAATCTATTTCCTCTGTTCCCATGTGCATATTGTCTATGTCGAATTTTGAGGAAGGCTTTAGCAGCTTTAACATTCAGAAGATCCCCTAGCTCTCTTCTCAAGGCCAGAAGAGCCTCCAAAACAGATTCTGACATAGACCTTTTGTGCATTTGCTCAAGGGAAGAGATTTTAGAAAGCAGGAAATTTAGGCGACTATCACGTTTCTTTTTTAGGAATGAACCCAATGCTATGAACTCCCCTCTAACCACCGCTTTATGCGCCTCCCAGAGAGAAGCTGGAGAGGTACCTTCCAGGTCATTAAGAGTGAAATAGTCAGCTATCTTTTTCTCAAATGAGACAGTGTCAGCTTGAGTAGATAGGAGTGTAGGATTAAGGGTCCAAACCCACTCTCTACTAGAAGCCCCAGGGACGACCAATATGGAGAGTAATCGGAGCATGGTCTGAAATTGTGATGCTGTGTATTTCAACACCCCTGACCTGGCAGCAATCTATCAGAAATGAAAAAGTAATCCAGTCGCTGGTAAGATTTATGGGGGTGCGAGTAGTAAGAGTATTCTTTTTTGTCAGCATGTATAGATCTCCACACATCACATAGACCCATATTCCTAAGTTTACTAAGTAACCCCTTCAGTACCACAGCAGAGACCATGGACCTGCGAGTGGAGGCATCCAGAAGGGGATTCAATGTTAAATTGAAATCCCCGCCCATGACCAACAAACCGGAGGAAAAAATTTAAATTTAGCGCAAGACCCTGTTCAACCATTTAGAAGTATTGTTATTAGGAGCATAAACATTGCACAAAGTAATTTCTACACCCCCCAAAATGCCTTTCAAAAAGAGAAACCTCCCCTCAGGGTCCGCCACCACACGCAAGGGGACACTAACCCCTCTAGAGGCTGTAGAATTATTACATGCGTGGAACCAATGTTGAAAAGAGGAGCGGGCTAGATTCGGGACCCTGTCTTTTTTAAAATGCGTCTCTTGAAGCATAGCTATTTGAGATTTGCCTGATCTTAGTATCTGGAAGATGCGACTCCTCTTAATAGGGTTATTACCCCCATTTACATTAAATGTGGTCACATTTAGTTTTAGGTCAGACATCTGTAAAATTATACCTCACTAAAGGCTGAGAATTGAAAGCTCTATGATCCAACATATCAAACCATACAATAACAAAAAGGAGCTTGCTAAAACTCAAGGCTCCAAGTATGCGCACAGGTCTTGTGCACAAAATTTGAGGGTTAAGAAGAACAATAACATGTGATAGCCTGATCTGCTCAAGCCTCAAATGACTTGAGCCCATGTCAGATGACATGGTAAAAGGACTAACCGGTGGAAAGGTGACCAGGAAAAATACTTAAGCGCTTGCCTTATAGATCCAGCCTAATTCAAAGCAGTATATAAAAAAAGAGGGGGAGGGCAAACAAGACTCTGACATACAGTTACAACAAGTGAGGCTCAAGTAAGAAGCAGGCAATATACAATGCCCGACTTAGGAAAAGTAAAGAGAGAGGGTTAACTCAGCAATCAATCATTAGTGTCCATTCTGGAAGGACCGCCATTTCTTCTAGTCTTCTGTTTCTTGACTGTAGACCATTTCTGCGGGACTTGCAAAGGGGGTAAGTCCTCCTCCAAAGGGATCGGCAACCAAGAGGATAGGAACATAGGTTCCAGATTAAGTGGCTCCCAAATCTGTCGTAGGTCTTCTGGCGTGCGAATAGTGAAGCGCTTATTTCCATTGGTGATGAGGGGGCCAAACGGAAAAAGACAGCGGTAAGCGATTTTTGAGGAGCGCAAAATATCAGTGAGTGGTTTCAATAGCCGTCGTTTCTGTAGAGTAGAAGAGGCAATGTCCTGATATATCTGTACTTTGGAGCCCATAAGCTGGATTTCTCCCATAGATCTAGCTCGTTGTAGGACCGCTTCAGTGTCCCTAAAGCTTTTGGCCTAATGTACTATGTTACAAAAATAAATTAAAATATAAAAAAAATAAAAATTTAGGGGCTTAATATGTGGAAAATATGTATATTTATGGGTGGTTTTAATATGCTTCATTGTTATGTTTTTCAAAAAGGAATGAAGAAAAAAGTAAAAAAATAATAAAAAATACAAATTAAAAAAAAGTTAAAATGCCGTCGCTATCAGAAACCATCACCATAGTCGCCCTGTTCACTCAAAACTATACTATATTTAATAAATAAAAAAGCTATAAATACAAAAAAATACTTTTTTTAATAAGAGTTAGCAGTTTTCTCCAAATTAAACCTAAAAAATTTAAAAAATCTATTAAAAAAATGCTAATAAGAGGGCCTAAGTGTTAAGTAAAAAAATAGAAAAAATTTTGGTAGTCAAACAAATAAAAAAGTTAGGGTCACTAAACCACCGCGTGCACAAAAAGTGGCCTGGGCATTTAGGCCATTTTTAGGCCCGGTCCTGAAAGGGTTAAAAAAATTATAAAATATATATATATTTATTTTCTTTCACCCAAAATGAGTAAAATGCAATCATTAAAAAAGCCCCAGAAGGTGTCCATAGCCTTCAAGTCATGTTCCTTTCCGGTGAGGGCACACCCCTTTTCTGTTAAGCCGTGCCCCTTTTCAGACTAGGCTCCATTTCTCTAAGCATAGATGCATCATATACTGCCCCACCTTCTGTTGCAATTTAGGCTACTTTCACACTAGCGTTCGTCGGTCCGCTCGTGAGCTCCGTTTGAAGGGGCTCACGAGCGGACCCGAACGCAGCCGTCCAGCCCTGATGCAGTCTGAATGGAGCGGATCCGCTCAGACTGCATCAGTCTGGCGGCGTTCAGCCTCCGCTCCGCTCGCCTCCGCACGGACAGGCGGACAGCTGAACGCTGCTTGCAGCGTTCGGGTGTCCGCCTGGCCGTGCGGAGGCGTGCGGATCCGTCCAGACTTACAATGTAAGTCAATGGGGACGGATCCGTTTGAAGATGCCACAATATGGCTCAATCTTCAAGCGGATCCGTCCCCCATTGACTTTACATTGAAAGTCTGGACGGATCCGTACGAGGCTATTTTCACACTTAGCTGTTATATGCTAAAATAATGCAGACGGATCCG